>NC_092393.1:10310641-10435225 GCF_030028105.1 Mobula birostris | reverse complement strand
AGCAGAGGACAGGAAATTGGGTCACTGTCAGGCGAGGGAAGAGGAAAGGGCAGGTAGAGCAGGGTTCCCCTGTGGCCATTCCCCTCAACAACAAGTATACCGCATTGGATACTGTTGGGGGGGGGATGACTTACCTGGGACTAGCTGCAGTAGCCGGATCTCTGGCACTGAGTCTGGCTCTGCAGTGCAGAAGGGAGGGGGGGGAAAGAGGAGAGCGGTAATGATAGGGGACTCGATAGTTAGAGGGGCAGATAGGAGGTTCTGTGGTCGTGACAGAGAATCCAGGATGGTTTGTTGCCTCCCGGGTGCCAGGGTCAAGGATGTCTCTGATCGCTTGCATGATATTCTAAAATGGGAGGGTGATCAGCCAGATGTCGTGGTGCACATCGGTACCAATGACATAGCAAGGAAGAGTGAGGAGGTCCTGGAGAGTGAGTATAGAGAGCTTGGTAGGAAGTTGAAAAGCAGGACCTCAAGGGTGGTAATCTCAGGATTGCTACCTGTGCTACGTGCCAGTGAGGGTAAGAATAGGATGCGCTGGAGGATGAAACAAGTGACTGAGGAACTGGTGTAGGGGGCAGGGTTTCAGATCTCAGGATCATTGGGACCTCTTCTGGAGCAGGTGGGCTCTGTACAAGAGAGACGGGTTACACTTGAACTGCAAGGGGACCAATATCCTTTCAGGGAGGTTTGTTAGCGCTACTGGGGAGGCTTTAAACTAGATTTGCAGGGGGATGGAAACCAGAGTGCCAGGGCTGACAGTGTGGCTGGGGTGAAAATAAATGCTGTTAAAGGTTCAAGCAAATCCGCTAATAGAAAGGTTGTGAGTGGTGGTAAAAAGCTTCTGAGGTGTATATATTTCAATGCTAGGAGTATTGCGGGGAAGGTGGATGAGTTGAGGGCGTGGATTGACGGGTGGAATTATGACATTATAGCAATTAGTGAAACTTGGCTACAGGAGGGGCAGGACTGGCAGCTTAATATTCCAGGGTTCCAATTTTTCAGATGTGATCGAGGCAGAGGAATGAAAGGTGGGGGAGTAGCATTGCTTGTTAGGGAAAATATTACAGCAGTGCTCAGGCAGGACAGATTAGAGGGCTTGTCTACTGAGTCCTTATGGGTGGAGCTGAGAAACAGGAAAGGTATGGCCACATCAGTGGGATTGTATTACAGACCACCCAATAGTTAACGAGAATTGGAAGAGCAAATCTGCAGAGAGATAGCAGGCAACTGCAGGAAACATAAAGTTGTGGTGGTAGGGGATTTTTAATTTTCCATATATTGATTGGGACTCCCATACTGTTAAGGGTCTAGATGGTTTAGAGTTGTAAAAATGTGTTCAGGAAAGTTTTCTAAATCAATATATAGAGGGACCAACTAGAGGGGATGCAATATTGGATATCCTGTTAGGAAATGAGTTAGGACAAGTGACGGAAGTCTGCGTAGGGGAGCACTTTGGTTCCAGTGATCATAACACCATTAGTTTTCAACTTGATCATGGACAAGGATAGATCTGGTCCTAGGGTTGAGGTCTGAACTGGAAGAAGGCCAAATTTGAAGAAATGAGAAAGTATCTAAAAAGCATGGATTGGGACAGGTTGTTCTCTGGCAAAGATGTGATTGGTAGGTGGGAAGCCTTCAAAGGGGAAATTTTGAGAGTGCAGAGTTTGTATGTTCCTGTCAGGATTAAAGGCAAAGTGAAAAGGAATAAGGAACCTTGGTTCTCAAGAAATATTGCAAAATCTGATAAAGAAGAAGAGGGAGTTGTATGAAATGTATAGGAAACAGGGAGTAAATAAGGTGCTTGAGGAGTATAAGAAGTGCAAGAAAATACTTAAGAAAGAAATCAGGAGGGCTAAAAGAAGACATGAGGTTGCCTTGGCAGTCAAAGTGAAGGATAATCCAAAGAGCTTTTACAAGTATATTAAGAGCAAAAGGATTGTAAGGGATAAAATTGGTCCTCTTGAAGAATCAGAGTGGTCGGCTATGTGCGGAACCAAAGGAAATACGGGAGATCTTAAATAGGTTTTTTGCGTCTGTATTTACTAAGGAAACTGGCATGAAGTCTATGGAATTAAGGGAAACAAGTAGTGAGATCATGGAAACTGTACAGATTGAAAAGGAGGAGGTGCTTGCTGTCTTGAGGAAAATTAAAGTGGATAAATCCCCGGGACCTGCCAGGGTGTTCCCTCGGACCTTGAAGGAGGACTAGTGTTGAAATTGCAGGGGCCCTGGCAGAAATATTTAAAATGTCGCTGTCTACAGGTGAGGTGCCGGAGGATTGGAGAGTGGCTCATGTTGTTCCGTTGTTTAAAAAAGGATCGAAAAGTAATCCGGGAAATTATAGGCCGGTAAATTTAACGTCGGTAGTAGGTAAGTTATTGGAGGGAGTACTAAGAGACAGAATCTATAAGCATTTGGATAGACAGGGACTTATTAGGGAGAGTCAACATGGCTTTGTGCATGGTAGGTCATGTTTGACCAATCTACTGGAGTTTTTCAAGGAAGTTACCAGGAAAGTGGATGAAGGGAAGGCAGTGGATATTGTCCACATGTACTTCAGTAAGGCCTTTGACAAGGTCCCGCATGGGAGGATAGTTAGGAAAATTCAGTTGCTAGGCATACATGGAGAGGTGGTAAATTGGATTAGACATTGGCTCAATGGAAGAAGCCAAAGAGTGGTAGTGGAGAATTGCTTCTCCGAGTGGAGGCCTGTGACTAGTGGTGTGCCACAGGGATCCATGCTGGGTCCATTGTTATTTGTCATATATATCAATGATCTGGATGATAATGTGGTAAATTGGATCAGCAAATTTGCTGATGATACCAAGATTGGAGGTGTAGTAGACAGTGAGGAAGGTTTTCAGAGCCTGCAGAGGGACTTGGACCAGCTGGAAAAATGGGCTGAAAAATGGCAGATGGAGTTTAATACAGACAAGTGTGAGGTATTGCACGTTGGAAGGACAAACCAAGGTAGAAGATACAGGGTTAATTGGTAAGGCACTGAGGAGTGCGGTAGAACAGAGGGATCTGGGAATACAGATACAAAATTCCCTAAAAGTGGCGTCACAGGTAGATAGGGTCGTAAAGAGAGCTTTTGGTACATTGGCCTTTATTAATCAAAGTATTGAGTATAAGAGCTGGAATGTTATGATGAGGTTGTATAAGGCATTGGTGAGGCCGAATCTGGAGTATTGTGTTCAGTTTTGGTCACCAAGTTACAGGAAGCATATAAATAAGGTTGAAAGAGTGCAGAGAAGGTTTACAAGGATGTTGCCGGGACTTGAGAAACTCAGTTACAGAGAAAGGTTGAATAGGTTAGGACTTTATTCCCTGGAGCGTAGAAGAATGAGGGGAGATTTGATGGAGGTATATAAAATTATGATGGGTATAGATAGAGTGAATGCAAGCAGACTTTTCCCACTGAGGCAAGGGGAGAAAAAAAACCAGAGGACATGGGTTAAGGGTGAGGGGGGAAAAGATTAAAGGGAACATTAGCGGGGGCTTCTTCACACAGAGAGTGGTGGGAGTATGGAATGAGCTGCCAGACGAGGTGGTAAATGCGGGTTGTTTTTTAACATTTAAGAATAAATTGGACAGATACATGGATGGGAGGTGTATAGAGGGATATGGTCCGTGTGCAGGTCAGTGGGACTAGGCAGAAAATGGTTCGGCACAGCCAAAAAGGGCCAAAAGTCCTGTTTCTGTGCTGTAGTTTTTTCTATGGTTTCTATGGTTTCTATGAGCACATCCTTCTGGACAAATAGTGACCTTTGAACTCACCACATATACCAGCTATCTCCAAGTCCATACTGTGTGCCACAAATTCCCAGACGAGGAAACAACCAGGTTGGGAGTCGCCGCTCAAGGAGGAGAACTGTGGCAACAACCTTAGAATTTAACAAAGGTCAGGTATTAAAACACAGTACCAGGATAAAGTACAGGTTGAGACTCACCAGGCAATTCACGTGATTTGGCACATATTAAATCTGTAGTGCTGATATGTACTAATTAATTCTAATAAAATTTAAAAACAAGATCAGTCTGAATCTTTTATGGTTTCTAAATTTAATTAATTTTCTTCCTTATATTTCCAATTCTGTTTCTCTAATTCTGAATCTTTGTTAAATTTCCTACTTCCTAGTTCTTGCTTAAACCTTTTCTGTCAGCATCAGCAGGCCTGCCCATAAAGGTAAGGTGTGTCTTCCCTGTTGAAGTGCTCCCTGTCTGACCTGATGGGTCTCACCTTCCCCACAATTAATCACAATGCCTCAGGACTCTAAAGACCCTCTTTCAATGCCAACTCTCCACCTACTGTATGTACCCATCTTCACTCTCGTGCGACCTCACCGCTCAATGGCATATGTCACCAGCAGTAATCCAAGATTATCAGCACTGAGATCTTGCCACTCTTCCGAACTCTTGCAACTCATCTGCTGAACCTTATCCTCTCTTCTATTTATATCATCAGTACTGATGTGGACCATAACTTCTGCTTGTTCATCTCTCACCTTCCAGAATGTTCTACAGCTGTGAAGTGACATCCATGACCGCAGGAGCAGACAGGCAATATATCGTCTGCTGTCCACTTCTGCATCAACAAAATCCCCTCAAAATCCCCTGTCCATCCACCTAACTATAGAATTCCCTATCTTGACTTTCCTCCTCCCTCTTTGTGTGGCTGAGAAACAGCTGATGTCACAAATTTTGGCCAGTCTCCGCATGACAGGGAACTCCTTCTTGGTCAGTATTCAGAACCAGAACTGCTTTCGATCCAACTAACTGCTCCATCTTTGTCTTTTGTTTTCCCTTCTGTCCTCTGTTCCACCACCCCCCCCCCCACCACCTCTCTCTCCCTCTCAAAATAAATTTCTAGAGATGTACAGAGGAGAGAATCGTGATTGGCTGCATCTCAGCCTGGTATGAAGGTTCCCAAGCATAGAGACTGCAGATGGTTGTAGATTCAACCAGCTCCATCGCAGGTACAATTCTCCCCACTAAGGACTTCTTTAAGAGATGGAGATTTAGAAGGATGGCATCCATCAATCAGGACCCTCACCACCCAGAACATGCCCTCTTCTCATTACTACCAGCAGGGAGGTGGTACAGGAGCCTGAAAACCAACACTCTCCTAGTTCAGAAACAGCTTCTTCTCCTCTGCCATCATATTTCTGAACTCTACCTCATTAATTCTTTTTTTTCCCCTGCACCATTTTACATATATTTGTAATTTATGGCAATTTTACACCTTGCACTGTACCGCCACTATAAAAGTCAGTTATAACAGACTGGATACAGATTCTCAAGCTCTGTGGAGTGTGGTTGAACGAGGAGGTGTGGGAGTAAAGGTCCATAATCCATGGAAAGTGGCATCACAGGGAGACAGGGTTATAAAGAAAGCTTTTGACACATTGGCTTTCATAATCAAAATACAGGTCATGGGATGTTATGTTGAAGTTGTATAAGATTATCAGTGAGGCCTAATTTGAAGCATTGTGTGCAATTTTGATCACCTACCGACAGGAAAGATATAAATAAGGTTGAAAGAGTACAGAGAAAAATTACAAGGATGTTACTGGGTCTGTATAACTCAGGTCCGAGTTATAAAGAAAGATTGAATAGGTTAGGACTTTATTCCTTAGAATGTAGCCAAGATTGAGAGGGGATTTGATAGAGGTATACAAAATTATGAGGAGTTTAGATAAGGTAAATACAAACAGGTTGTTTCCACTAAGGTTGGGTGGGACTACAACCAGAGGTCATGGGTTAAGGGTGAAAGGTGAAAAGTGAAAAGTTTAAGAGGAACAATGAGAGATGTAAGAGTGTAGAACAAGCTGCCAGCGCAAGTGGTGCATGTGAGCTCAATTTCAAAGTTTAAGAGAACTTTCAATAGGTACATGGGTGATCAGGGTATGGAGGGCTATGGTCCTGGTGCAAGTTAATAGGAATAGGCAGCTTAAATGGTTTGGCACGGATGAGATGGGTCAAATGGCCTGTTTCTGTACTATACTTTTCTATGACTCTGGGATATGCATCTTTTACAACATACTATTCACAAAATGCAGCCTCTCAGGTGGTCTACACAAGTGGTTCTCAAAGTGGGCGATATCGCCCCACCACACCTCTGGGGATGGTGGAGTGGCACTCGGTAGCTAGGAGAGCAGCTGAGGGATTACAGTCTTAATTTAAGAAATTAAGTATTTATTATAAGTATTTGATACTCATAATTGGTTATAATGATCACGTAATCAACCCATTTCTTGCTAACTCACTGTTGTCTTCGAGTTTGATTGAACAGTGTGACAGCTGTTGGAAAGCAATGTGACTCTTCTATATTTGGCATATCATGAGAAACCTGGACTGAAGAAATCATGCCACACATTATTGCTTTTCAATACTGTAGTACAGGTTAGATAGAACGACTCCCATACTCTAATCATGCAGTGATGCAATTCATGTGTATTAGGGAATGACGTTCAATGGGGTTAAGTTCAGAATCTGTCCTCTTGAATGATCTTGATTGCATTTCTCTAGGCCACAGCCTAACTGAGATATTCCTACCTCCACTTTATGTACTTTCAGGTAGAGAGTCATTTTTTCCTGAGCTATGATGACTTCGTAACTTTCCCCTTTTTTGATCGCAGCACGGGAGGTTGGACTTAAACAATAGGAGATTGACTGTGGGTGTGAATCCATAATGAAAATGGCAGAAGCAGACCAAATGAAAAATAAGCGTTAACAGTATAGAGTGGAGTATCTGGAAAATACTTTGTGAAAACTTTCAGAAATGGAAAACACTTCAAACCATGCTTGCCAGCACTTCACACAAAACAGTGATGGTTTATGTGCTTAATACATTTCATTGTTCATTGCTAAATCTGGAAAGCTCCATACAATGAAATAAGAACAGATTCTGCCAGCAAAAGGGGATGTTTGAGTATGGTTTTGCAAAAATCACCAAACCAAATAATTAAAACAATTCTGTTCAGTGACAGCTCTGTTCAAAGACGAATAGATGAAATGTCTGAGACACACTGTGCAACAACAGAATTTGCTCTGCAGTTGTATCAATCGACTTTGTAGGGTAACGAATCTTTGCTTCTTTGTTATCTTTGTTTTATAAAAGATGAAAGCATGGTTCAAGAGTTGTTATTTGCAAGGTGACTAGAAGAAGTATGAAGGCGAAGTCAATATTTGGGGTTGTTGAGCAATTTTTACAAAGAGGACTTTTCTCTCACCTACATTCTTGCTTGTGCAAAATGGGACACCATCAATGACAGATTGCCTCCATAGGGTTATTACTTTCTTTAAAAAAGCTGTACCTAACCCATTTATCATTCACTGTGTAATGCACAGACAGCATCTTGTCAGATAAAAACCTACCTACGCACAAATAATTAAATACTGTTATAACAGCAGTAAATAAAGTCGTCGCAGTCTCAATTTTCAACTATTTCGAGAGCTTTGTATTGAGAACAATAAACAGTTTCAATGCTTGCTGTTGCAAACAGAAGTCAGATCATTCTTAAAAGGAAATTGCCTGAGACACTTTTATATGATTTTTGAAACTGTGATAAAATTCTCTGAAGACCCCAATGGTTCATTCAGTAATCAAATCAAGAATATTAGGAATGTCATTACTTATTTGTTAGAATTATTCACAAAGTTTAATGAAATCAATCTTCAGCTGCAAGGAATTTATGTGAATCTTATCAAACTCAAATCAGCCATTTCTACATTTCTGTCCAAGTTAACCCTATTTAAGTGCAAAATTGGCCATCATGATCTTTTCCAATTTACAAGCCGCTCTGAGTCGGAAGAGAAAGAAGGAATACCAGATGATGATCCTCAAGTATACTGTGCCCACCTGGATGAGATACATGAAGATATTTCAGGACTTCTGTCAATTCAAATTCCAGATTGGTTAATAAATCCATTCCTGAACACTGATCAGGAGGAAGAACTGATCTCACTACAAAATGACTTTGAGCTGAAGCTAAAGTTCAAAAAAATCATATTGAGATTTTTGGTTACAGAAAGATAATTCTGAATGCTATCCTGCACTGTGGGAAAAGGCCACGATGTTCAGCCTGATGTTGAGAAGCTGATATCACTGCACCAAGCCCATCCATCTCATTGAAAAGGGAAAAAGCAATGAAATATTTGACTTTAAGTTGCTTTCTGTATTTTTAAAAAAAAAACTTCCCTTGTCAGCCATCGTTGTACTATTTTACCATTTGAGTATTTCTTCATTTTTGGATTACATATGTCCTGCACCTTCCTCTTTTCCCCCAGAAACACACGCCATTGCTGCTCTGCTGATATCCCTGCCAGCAGCTCCTTCCAATTTACTTTGACCAACTCTCTCATACTACTGTAATTTTCCTTACTCCACTGAAGTACTGCTACATCAGACTTTACTTTCTCCCTGTCAAATTTCAAGTTAATCTCAATCATATTGTGATCACTGGTTCCTAAGGGTTCTTTTACCTCAAGCTCCCTAATCACCTCTGGTTTATTACATAACACCCAATCCAGTATAGCTGATCCCCTAGTAGGCTCAGTGACAAACTGCTCTTAAAAGCCATCTCTTAGGCATTCAACAAACTCACACTTTTAAGATCCAATGCCAACCTGATTTTCCCAATCGATCTGCAAGTTAAAATCTCCCATAACTACCATAACACTGCCCTTTTCACATGGCTCTTCTGTTTCCTGTTGTAGTCTGTGGTCCACCTCCTAGCTACTGTTGGGAGGCCTGCATATAGGCTGCGGCTGCTACTGTGCAATCAAGAATCTCCGGAGGGGAAGGCCCCAAATCCTCAGCTTTGCCTATTGCCTGTTGCCGGGGCCGGAGTTGAAGCGCTCAGCAGAAATGGTGCTCGGTGCTCGGTACTCGGTGTCGGAGGGTTGGTTGGAGGCTCGAAGTTTACGGACGGACTCAAGAGTCGGCTGTGGTCGGGTGCTTCCAGGGTGCTGCAACGGCAAGTTTGCGGCGCTGGAGTTTTATGGCAGTAAGAGTTTTTCTTCCTTATACCGTCTGCGTAAGGTGATGGGACTTTCGAGAGACTTTGAGACTTTTATTTACCATGCCCATGGTCTGTTCTTTATCAAATTACAGTATTGTTTTGCACTGTTGTAACTGTTAGTGGTTTTTGTCAGTTTTTCAGTCTTGGTTTGTCTTGTGTTTCTGTGATATCATACTGGAGGAACATTGTATCATTTCTTAATGCATGCATTACTAAATAACAATAAAAGAGGACTGCGTGACCTCATAATCTAATCTAAAAAAATATAACTGCCATCAACATCCTTTTACCCTTGCAGTTTCTTAACTCAACCCATATGTCACATCTTTCTACTGATTTGATGCTATTCTTTACCAGTAGAGCCACATCACCCCCTCTGCCTATGCTATCCCTCTGATATAACGTGTAACCTTGGACATTCAACTCCCACTACAACCATCCTTCAGCCACGATTCAGTGATGGCTACAACATCATACCTGGCAATCTGTAATAGTGCAACAAGATCAGCAACCTTATTTCTTATACTATGCACATTTAGATAAAACACCTTGAGTACCGTACTTGCTATCCTTTTTGATTCCGCATCCCTAATGTTTTTAAACCCTCCCCAACAGCTCTAACAAATCTGCCCACAAAAACGTTGGTCCCCCCTCGGGTTCAGGTGCAACTCATCACTTTTGAGCAGGTCATACCTCCCCCCAGAAGAAATGCCAATGATCCAGGAACATGAAGCCCAGCTTCTCAGCCACGCATTTATCTGCCAAATCATCCTGTTCCTACCCTCACTGGCAAATACCTCTAACAACTATCCTAAATATCATATCTGGTAAAATCCATTCCTGTTATCTGAATCTGAGGGTAGATCTTAAACTTCTTCTTGACTTGGAACAACAAGGAGGTAAAAAAAACAAAGGAAAGATGAGAGAGAGCAAAAGTAAAAGAACACAGAAAACACTAAGAGTGACAACTTGATACTCTATAACTACACACAAAATGCCAGAGGAACTCAGCAGGTCTGGCAGCATCTACTCAGAGAAATGGATAGTCAACATCTTGGGCTGAGATAGTAGCCACTATGTTCCTTAGCAAAGATCTCCAGCTAAAATTCCAAAAAACTGACTCAGCCTCCACTGAGAGTATTTAACTAGCAATCAGTTCTTACCAATCAACTCATAAACTGTAGCCACCACTTGTAAGTGACTTGTCTACCACTAATTAACAATGTGGAATTGATGAGTTAATATTGAAATTAAATGATCAATGTAACCACATAGGTAACTAAATTCTAGAATGAATTCACACCTGAAAACCTCTAGTTACACAAATCCTGAGTTGTGAACTTGATATGTCATGAAATTGAATTCTTGTGTTGCTTGGATGGATGCACCAGATGATGCATCACTATCTTCTCCAAGCAAGTACTCTACCTTCTCTGCACACAGGGCGTCTCAGAAAGTGTATCTTACTAAGGGTATTAACTTTACCCCCTCCCCCACAACCTCTCTCCTTCATCTGTCCCATTTGTTTTAAACATAACAGATTATTGCAGATGCTGGAAATCTTGAGCAATGCACACACAATGTTGGAGGAACTCCACAAGTCAGGCAGTGGAGGGGAATAAATAGTTGACATTTTGGGTCAATACTCTTCATCAAGACTCAGGCCTTAAAAGGTCTCAGCCAGAAGTTTTAACTATTTATATCCCTCCATAGAGGCTGCTTGACTTGCTGAGTTCTTCCAGCATTTTGTGTATATTATTCACTTATTTTCTGAACCTGTTATAATTTACAGTGTATTTCTCTGTCTAACCCTCGATGTCCCTTGATTTACAGGTTCTTCAGAGATTTGGGTTCACTTTGTGTCACTATGGGAATACATTGCTCCTGAGTTTTAACCACTGCATAACCACCAGTCCCCCTCATCTGGGGGCCCCCACACTGAAGTAAGGAGGACATTGACTTAAACAAAGGTACTACTTCAGGAATGCTTTAAGAAAGTACCTGTGCTCTCCAAATGTCTTCACGCTCCCTTGCAATCCGTCGAATCAGTTCATTCATCATGTGGATAACAAGGAAGACCATGATGGCAAAAGCAAGGAGGGTGTACATCGCATATTGGAACATTGCCATGTCAGGCAAAATCACTTCCCAGTTGAGCGGCATGTTGACAAGTCCAAAAAAGAGGAGGTACATAGTGAAAAGAACAGTGCTAAAATCCACATAATATTCCCACTTTGCAGGATCCAAGACTTGGAATGATAGGTGGGTACCTAGAGAAAGGCAAAGGATACACTCAAAGACACTGTAGTACTGAACCTGCACCAAACAAGGCAAGTGAGATGAACTGAAACAAGGGGAGTTGGAAAGGATGGGTAGTACGAAGTAATCATGGAGTTTCAAGGAAAGGAGAGGAAATGCACCTTTTTTTAAAAAAAAAATTTAGATTTTTACACTGGCTCTAATGCACAACCCAATTTACTTCCAAGCTGTATGTTGGGCAAAGAAAAATATATGCAACGTGAATGTAGTTAGGATACATTTGTGAAGATTTCCCATTATTGGGCCTTTGCATCCAAGCTGACAACTTCAGGGAATCCAACAGATAGAAAATATAAAGTAAAAATCAGTAGAAAAAGTCTGACGTAGAAAGAGATAAAAATGATGGAGTATGGGAGATAACAAGATGAAATGAAGAGAATAAAGAAAAGGAACGAAGAGCAACAGACACGTCATTAATTTCCACAAGGAATGCCGAATCCCTACATTTGGTCTAGTGGAAACTAAGAGAAAACGTGCAAGTTCATTAAATGAACCATATTATTCTGTCTCCAAAACCCACTCGGCTTGGCAGAGTAGAATGCATTACTGTGACTCCACACACTTATTACTGCTGCCAGCTAGGGAGAATGTTTTTGCAAATTTATTCCTATTTTCTGAATCTGAGAGTAGATCTTGTACTTCTACTTGACTTGGAACAATAAGGAGAAAAAGACAAAGGAAAGATGAGAGAGAAAATGAAAAAAGGACAGAAAACAAACATAATGAATTGCTTATCCAGAGATTCATCATGCTTAAAATATCTTCAGACTTCTTGACCTTTAGTAAATTACTCTGGGAGTACAAAGCTGCTGTTACATAGGAAATATCTGTGAGTACTCACTGAATGTGAAAGCCAGGAGCACAATGAGCATCAATACAAGGAATGGCAGTGTAATCTCAAATATTATCTGGAGGGAAAAAAGACCATTATAAAAAACGTTGGTTTCCCACAGTACTATTCATCAATTGGGACCAGACACCTATCTCCCTAGGCTAATTGTGGGCCTGTGTTTAGCTGATATGCTGGAGAGTTATTAATGGGCACCAAACAGTAAAGGCTGGGAGGTCAGTCACCCTATTACCATTGCCTGATTACTTTCTTTGCTCCATCAGTAGAGATGGAGGTATGACAGACAAACTGACAAATGATAGTTGTACAGGTTAAACAGACAGAAAGGTAGGATTGCATGGTTCAGATCTTGACTTAATTAGTTTTTTTTTCCATTTTTTTTCACAATCTGGACACCAGTGTGGAAAACCCATACTCAATGATTCAGGACAAGCTTCTTCCCCTCCGTCATCCGATTTCAGAACAGTCTATGAACTCACAAACACTTTTATGTTTGGGAAAAGGGGAAGGGAGAGGGCAGGGAGTGGGAAGCACTACAGAGACATTCTGTAATGATCAATAAATCAATTGTTTGGAATCAAATGACCTTGCCTGGTGTCTCAGGGCTGGGGGTATCTGCATCTACGTCAACCCCTGCCTCTGGGGTCTCTGTCACCTGTCCCACACCCTTCCTTCAGTGTTCCACCCATTCCACCTTCACCATTCCCAACATCCTTTGCTCCTGCCAATTTTACAAACTCGCTTTCCACTCCAAGTTGACAAATACAGTACTGTGCAAAAGTCTTTGGGATGCTAGCTATATATGTCCCTAAGCCATTTGCACAGTAGTTATTTACAATAATTTCATGTCTTTGCACTGTACTTCCACGCAACGATAAAAAGCCTGATTCTGATTCTAATTAGCAAGACTATCACTAATGGACATTAAGAAGATGGTGGCGAATGGGAATTTATGGAGAACAGAATGGGTTAGGATGGAACTAGTGTAAAAGTGGTTTAATAATCAGCAGTGACTTATGGTTTAAAGGGTTTGTTTCTGCTTTGGATGTCTCTATGATTTTATCACTATGTTTTTCAGGCATCCAAGACACAATTATTATTGAGTCATTGACTTATGTAGATAGTAACAGGCTTGTTTGATTTGTTCATTAATTAAAGGCAAATTTGGATTAAATTATATCATTGTTGAATTGTTATGTATTGATTGTACTTCATTTTTTTAAAAATTAGAATCAGCTCCCAGAGAGCATAAATGATCTGAAATGTACAGCGATAAAATTTTTTTAACTGAAAGCATTTACCTTCTGGATCATAATGGTGAATTGTCCCGTCAAACGGAAGCCTCGAGCAAAGTACATCATGTTACACCAGGCAAGGATGAGGGCGAAGGACATAGGGACAGTCTCACCAGGCATTGATGTCAGCCGCAGCACTAGCACAGCCAGGACCATGACACCATAGCAGATACTGCGGTGCACAGAAATAAGGGAGAGATATGGCAGCAATGCAAAATAAAGAGGGCAGAAGCACAATGAAACTGGGTGCAGAGTGAAACTGTGAGGTGGTGGCTTAGAAATTCCTTGCAGGACATAAAGCAACACCAAGCTATACTGCAGAAAATGTATTGCTTGTGGGTGTCTTAGCATCTTTTCGGAAATTTAACTCCTAATTATTTCATGGAACTTCATTTGTTCCTGCACCTTCCCCTCACCAACATAGAACACTCTCAAATGAAGTCGGTATTAATGCAACAAACAAATTTAATCTCTCTAAAAGCATAAGTTCTTATTTACCTACAGAAAAAAGTTTGTTTGTCGAATTCAGATTAGCTTCTGTCATATATACATCCCTCGTGTGAAACTCACAAAGTAAACAGTATATGTGGCCATATTAAACACAACAGTAAATACAGTGTTGACTGCAATAATGCAGAATGGCACAAAGATGGTAGCATAATCTAGAGTAGCACAAAACCTGGAAACAAATCATTCAAAATGCCACACTGTGCACCATTACACAGACAAACCCGCTATATTGTTTAGGGAACTTCAAAAATTTTATCCTTGAGCTTTCTAGGACTTACACAGTTAGGGGACACACAACAGCGGAAAAATGCAAAGCCCTTCCTTGGCCAGTGAGAAGCAGAGAAAAGTGGGGGCATGGTAGTGTAATTTACAGTACCAGTGACCTGGATTCAATTCCTGTAAGGAGTTTGTATTTTCTCCCTGTGACTGCATGGGTTTCCTCCCACAGTTCAAAAGCATCCTGGTTGGTAGGTTAATTGGCCAATATAAATTGCCCATGATTAGGTTAGGGTTAAATCACAGGCTGCTGGGCACTGCGACTTGAAGGGTCAGAAGGGTCAGAAGGGCCTATTTTGTGCTGTATCCCAATAAATAAGCTGAAGGTGAATGTGGGCAACACAAACCAAAGAAGGGTAAACAAGTGATGGAAAGAAAAATGGGACAACAAGTGAACACTAATAAAGTAAAGTGAGAAATAAGAATGCTCAAACATAAGAGAAAAGGGGAATCAAGATTAAAGGGCAAGCAGGTCAACACTCCAATAACAGAGGTGAATAAAGAGAGTGATTGGTCCCTTAAAATGTTAGGAATTGTGGTGCATGAAAAAGCCCTTTTCTACTATGCAATCCAAAACACAATGTCATGCTGCCTATCTGCCTACATAATTGTCGTGGGGAGTGAGTGCCACCATTGATGGTCTCAGACATAACTCCTGAGAAGATAGCCTGCATAGAGAGTGACTGACACCAGTTAAAGCTTGCCTGCTCTGCTTCAAGTCAGTGCCAGTTAAAGAGGAGGAACACCAAGACACAGCAGGAACTCATTGTGGCAATTTATTTAAGGTAGCAAAGACATTATGAAGTACAGCACACAGGTGAGAGTATGCTTGAGCTAAGAGGGACCTCCAAGCAAATTAGAACTGCCTTGGCAGCCACTGGCAATGAAGTCTGTATCCTGCTCTGAGGCCCTGGTGGGGCAGTGGCAGGTTGTTTGCAAGGACATGGTATTGCTGAGGTTACACATGTTCACTAAGGTCACACTGAGGTTCAAATAGAAGGGCTGTCTCCTCAACAGGCTGGGTGAAAATAATGTCTTGCTTAGAATAGTTTCCTGTCTCCTCTTATTCTCCGTGCTGCTTCTCCTACCCTTGATATCCTCTGTATGAGCCCCCTCTGAGGTGACTAATGCCCTCTGAAAGAAACTCGTCTCTTGAACAGGTTAGTTGAGCCAAGTCCTTCACTGGTGGTGGGGAGGTATTCTATCTCCATCATGGGCAAAATCCAATCCATCAGCAAGGACCTCTTCAAAAATTGGTTTCTCAAGAAGGTGGCATTTATCATTATGCACCCTTGCCATCCGGGACATACCCTCTTCTCATTACTAAGATCACGATGCAGATACAGGAGCCTGAAGTTGCACACTCAACGTCTTAGGAACAGCTTCTTCACCTCTGCCATCAGATTTCTGAATGGTCCATGAACACTATCTCGCTATTCCTCCTTTGCAGTATTTACTTACTTCGTAACTGAAAGTAATTTTTATGTCCTGTATTGTACTGTTGCCACAAAACAAACTTCACAACATACAAGACCACAAGATTGTAGGGGCAGAATTAGGCAATTTAGCCCATTGACTCTGCTCCGCCATTTCATCATGGCTGATCGATTTCCCTATCAACCCCAATCTCCTGCTTTCTCCCCATATCCCTTCATGCCCTGACCAATCAAGAATCTATCAACCTCTGCCTTAAATACACCCACTGAATTGGCCACCACAGCCACCTGTGGCACGAATTCCACAGGTTCACCACTCTCAATGATAATAAACCTGATTTTGATTTGGTTACTAGGGGAATCCAGCTCCAAAATGGCAAAGACAACATCAAATGGCGTGCATTTCTGGGAAAAATGAGGAAGGTACACGACAAATGTATTCCAAAAATGAGGAAATACTCAAATGATAAAATAGTACAACCATGGTTGACAAGAGAAGTCAAAGGTATTGTAAAAGCAAAAGAAAGGGCATACAACAAAGCAAATATTAGTGGGAAGATAGAAGATTGGGAAGTTTTTACAAACCTACAGAGAGAAACTAAAAAAATCCTTAGAAGGGAAAAAATGAAATATGAAAGCAAGCTAGCAAATAATATCAAAGTGGATAGTCAAAGTTTTTTCAAGTATGTCAAAAATAAAAGAGAAATGAGAGTGGATATGGGACCGCTAGAAAATGAGGCATGAAGTAATAATGGGGGACAAGGAGATAGCTGATGAACTAAATGAGTATTTTGCATCAGTCTTCACTGTGGAAGACACTAGCAGTATGCCTGATGTTGTAGTGTGTGAAAGAAGATAAGCGGGTGCAGTTACTGTGACAAGAGAGAAGGTGCTCAAAAAGCTAAATGACCTAAAGGTACATAAGTCACCTGGACTTTCAGAAGGCCTTCGACAAGGTGCCACACATGAGGCTGCTTACCAAATTAAGAGCCCATGGTATCACAGGAAACTTACTGGGTTGGTTAGAGCATTGGCTGATTGGTAGGAGGCAGCAAATGGGAATAAAAGCATCCGTTTCTGGTTGGCTGCCATTGACTAGTGGTGTTCTGCAGGGCTTGTTGTGGGACTGCTTCTTTTTATGCTGTATATAAATTATTTAGATGATGGAATAGATGACTTTGATGCCAAGTTTGCAAATGATACGAAGATTGGTGGAGGGATGGATAGCATTGAGGAAACAGGTAGGATGCAGAAGGACTTAGACAGACTAGAAGAATGGGCAAGAAAGTGGCAAATGAAATACAATGTTGGAAAATGCATGGTCATGCGCTTTGGTAGTAGAAATAAATGTGCGGTCTATTTTCTAAATGGGGAGAAAATCCAGAAATCTGAGATGTAGAGGGACTTGGGAGTTCTTGTGCAGAACAACCAGAAGGTTAACTTGCAGGTTGAGTTGGTGGTGAGGAAGTCAAATGCCATGTTAGCATTTATTTCAAGAGGTCTAGAATACAAGAGCAAGAATGTGATGCTGAAGCTTTATAAGGCACTGGTGAGACCTCGCCTTGAGTATTGTGAACAGCTTTGGGCCCCTCATCATAGAAAAGATATGCTGGCAGTGAAGAGGGTCCAGAGGATGATTACAGGAATATGAGGAATGTTCGATGGCTCTGAGTCTGTACTCGTTGGAATTCAGAAGGATGAGGGGGGGGATCTCAAATGTTGAAAGACCTTGACAGAGTATATGTGGTAAGGATGTTTCCCATGGTGGAAGAGTCTAGAACAAGCGTGCACAGCCTCAGGATAGAAGGGCACACTTTCGAAACAGAGAGGTGGAGAAATTTCTTTAGCCAAAGGGTGTGAATTTGTGGAATTCGTTGCCACTGGCAGCTGTGGAGGCCAGGTCGTTGGGTGTATTTAAGGCAGAGATTGGTAGGTTCTTGACTGGACATGGCATCAAAGGTTACGGGGAGAAGGCCAGGAATTGGGGTTGAGGAGGAGGAGAAAAAAAGGATCAGCCATGATTGAATGGCGGAGCAGACTCAATGGGTCAGGTGGCCTAATTCTGCTCCTACGTCTCCTTATGGTCAAATCAGCATGACACCCCAAGTGATGTCATTACCCAGCTCTTCTCCACCTGTGACAGGCACTGGCTGTGTAAATCTTCAGAATCTCAAAAATGAGGTGAGCTGCTGGATAACAGGGTAACTCTCTGGGTCAGGCAGCATCTGTGTGGTGGGTCCTGATGTAGAGCCTGAAATCCAAAATGTTGACCATTCTTCTGCCTCCACGTATGCTGCCAAACCTGTTGAATTCCTCCAGCAGCTTGTTTCTCACTCCACATTCCAGCACCTGCAGTTTCTTGTGCCTCCATCCTATTTAAACCAACTCAAGACCTTTCATAGCCAAACTCTACAGCCTCAGGCAACACAAAATGTAGTGCTACTTCACTGGTTTGACACTGCAAATTTTGTCAGTTACAATTACTGGTGTGGTAAAATGTTTGAAACATTGCTCAATGACCCACTTTACATTAGATAGAGTAGACAGATAGTATATTTTTCCCATGGTTGAAATGTCTAATACCAGATGGCATGCATTTAAGGTGAATGCGGGTAATTTCAAAGGAGGTGCAAGGGGCGATTTTTTTTAAGACAGAGAGCGGTGGGTACCTGGAATGCATTGCCTGGGGTGGTGATAGAGGCAGAAATATTCAACAGTTTTAAGCTATGTTCATGTAGGCATATGAATATGAGGAAATTGGAATGTTATGGACATGGTGTAGGCAGAAGAGATTACTTTAGTTGGTCATTTGATTACTAATTTATTTGATTTGGTACAACTTTGTGAGCTGACAGGCCTGTTCCTGTGCTGTACTGTTCTATATATACATTAACTTGATCTTGCTCTCTGTGGATAAATGTTAATATTCCTGTGTCACCCACACATACAAAGGCATGTCCTATCCAACCACACTGTATTAGAATTGGTTTATTGTTGTTACACGTACCAAGATACAGTGAAAATCTTGTCCTGCAGATCAAATCTTGTTCATACAGATCAAATCGTTACACATTGCAACAAGGTAGAACAATAATAATAATGAGACAGAGAATTTAGATTTAAAACAGTCAAATGATTATAATAGCAGGTATGAGTGAATCTGCAGGGAGCCTCTTACAACGAGTCACCATCTCCAGTGCCGTCTTGCATATAATACAAGAGACAAACAGACACACAGACTGTTCTCCAAGTCCCTGCCATTCAGTGGGAGTTCCAGCAATGCAAGAGGGATCTGCAAGTAGGTAGAACCTTTCACACTTACTTGATGACATGAAATGGCCCACCCAGCACAGTTCTACCAAAGTATTTCTTTGGTCCGTATCTCAATACATCATGAACCTATTAAGAATGAACAATCAATTTATCAAATGAAGTAAGAAATACTAAAATGAAAAAATACACATTTCTAATAGCAACACAAATCAATTCCCAGTGGGGCAGGAACGGAACTTGGAGAGGGGGCAGGGAAAGAAGGGCCTTCATCATCTTTCAGATGACTGTACGTCTGGTACAACTACTGCATATGCCCAACACAGTGGGGCAGGGGAAGAGCAGTGCCTGTTGCTCATTTGTATTTCTTGAGAATAAAGCTATTGCTTAAAACTTACTGTTATTTTCTTTTATTGTAATTGCAGACTGAAGTCTTACACGAAGGTATTAATATTGGAAAATGGATAATCTTTAATTGAACCTCGATGCAAAGGTGAGTCTTGTCTGATATAATCATACTTAAAGAGAATATCCCTTTCATTAACCCTCAGATGTAAATTTTACTACGTACGGTCGATTATAGCCCAATGGATTGCAGAGAGCTGAACTTTTGTAGGGAGCGGTGTGCATGTTCCAATGTCAGCAACACATTGTGTTAAGTGTCAGCCTTCACTGAACATCTGGGAACCCTGCGGCTTTCCCTTCATCATGAAGACACTACATCAATGGGTGTTGTTGTAGCTGTGGTCTGCAGCCTCAGGAATCTGAACTAAATTCAGAAGATTGAATGGTGCACTAGAGTGTCAGCCGAGAAACTGAAGTGCCAGGAGTGGCATTAACCTTGACAGCTGGAGCCAAGGGAAAGTTAGAAGTTCAAAGTCCATTTATTATCAGAGTATGTATGCGGTATACAACCCTGAGATTCAGCGATGGAACAAAGAAAACCATGGAACCCATTCAAAGAAAAACATCAACACTCTACTATGCACAAAAGAAAAACAAATCGTGCAAACGGCAACATCAACCCCACCCCACGAGCAAAAAGTGAAAACACATCACGCAAATGGCAATAAGAAAGAACAAGGGAAAACACAGAATATAAAGACACAAAAACAGTCCAATCCACAAAACGCAGACCCACCCAGACAGCATTGAGGGACAGAGAGACCACTTGAACGAAGGGGCCTTCCCTCGGGAGCAGCAAGCAAGATGGAGAGAGAGACCCTTCTTAATAGAATCAAATCTGAGAAACTAAAACCCAGAAATCATAGCAAACAAACACTATATATCAAAGATAAACAATTTATCACCAGAATCATACAAACTTTAAAAATGGCATAGTGTTCCATAGGAGTGGGAGTGGGAGTGGGCATTGTCTTCCACCATTGAATGATAGCACATCAATACAACTAACTCAAATACTCTTTCTTGTCTGATTTATTTAGGCCTTGATTTCCATGGTAACCTCTGCCTTGAACATGCCCAACAACTGACCCAATACCACCTGGAAGCCCAGAAAAATGAAATTTAACCCATTGCTTCACTGAACACACATCATTGTTAAAGCTGTGTATTGTGTGCGCCGCTGCTGGGACTTAATTCTATCCATTCAGTGGAACTGAATTCTGGACGCAAGTTCAACATACTGGCAGCACTTAACTACACTGATCCTCATTAAGGCTTTCTCATAACCTCTGATACATTACAGATGATGCATTGGGTCCTTAAGCCTTAACCTCTGACTCAGAAAGCAGAGTTAGCTACTGGCGAGTCATGAGTGATGTTGTTTCTTTTGGTGCAGTGAAGGTTTGAGGTTGTGTAAGAGGTTTAGCAGTTAATGATGGTTGAATTGAGCTGTGATTGGGAATTGGGGGAATGGTTACACCTTAAAAGAGGGGATCAGAATCTGGGAACAAAAGCATTTGGTGGTGGTGAAAAGTGATGGAGATTGATATTCGTGCAAGTTTCAAGTTTAGAAGCTCTGCAGTTTGTGTCTTATGTGTTTCAGATTTCTGGTTACTCCTTTTTTATTGCTGCTGTGTGTGATTTTGATCGGGACAGACTGGCTCTGCCACCTACTAAGGACAGTGCAAAATTGAACTAAACTAAATTGAACATTCCTGGACTATTTCAAGACTCTGTATTTTGATGTTTAACATTCTGTGTGTTATTTTCTCATTTTTTGTTGCTTGCACGATTTGTGCTTTGCGTGTTAGATGTTTTCTTTGAACGCGCCCATAGCCTTTCTTTGTTTCGTGGCTGTCAATGAGAAGACAAATCTCAGGGTTAGATACCTGAGATAATAAATGTACTTTGAACTTTGACTTTGATAGAGAGGCGTCTTCATACAGGAGTCCCTCCCTGCACACAGCTGATCTAAAATAACTATCTACCCTAGGTCAATGGCCTCTCCCAGAACAATAAGATTCAATTTGCAACAAAGATTGCCCAGGAGGTGATATCACTGAATACCAAATATGAGATAGGATTGGGAGGATGCAAACACGAGGAATTCTGCAGATGATGGAAATTCAAGCAACGGACATCAAAGTTGCTGGTGAACGCAGCAGGCCAGGCAGCATCTCTAGGAAGAGGTACAGTCGACGTTTCGGGCCAAGACCCTTCATCAGGACTAACTGAAGGAAGAGCTAGTAAGAGATTTGAAAGTGGGGGGGGGGGGAGATCCAAAATGATAGAAGACAGGAAGGGGAGGGATGGAGCCAAGAGCTGAACAGGTGATTGACAAAAGGGATATGAGAGGATCATGGAACAGGAGGCCCAGGGAGAAGGAAAAGGGGGAAAGACCAAGAGGATGGGCAAGGGGTATAGTCAGAGGGACAGAGGGAGAAAATGGAGAGAAAGAGAAAGAATGTGTGTAAGGATGGGGTACGAGGGGGAGGTGGGGCATTAGCGGAAATTAGAGAAGTCAATATTCATGCCATCAGGTTGGAGGCTACCCAGACGGAATGTAAGGTGTCGTTCCTCCAACCTGAGTGTGGCTTCATCTTTACAGTAGAGGAGGCCATGAATAGACATGTCAGAATGGGAGTGGGATGTGGAATTAAAATGTGTGGCCACTGGGAGATCCTGCTTTCTCTGGCAGACAGAGTGTAGGTGTTCAGCAAAATGATCTCCCAGTCTGCGTCGGGTCTCACCAATATATAGAAGGCCACATCGGGAGCACCGGACGCAGTATATCACCCCAGCCGACTCATACGTGAAGTGTCGACTCACCTGGAAGGACTGTCTGGGGCCCTGAATGGTGATAAGGGAGGAAGTGTAAGGGCATGTGTAGCACTTGTTCCGCTTACAAGGATAAGCGCCAGGAGGGAGATCAGTGGGGAGGGATGGGGGGGATGAATGGACAAGGGAGTCGCGTAGGGAGCGATCCCTGCGGAAAGCAGACGGTGGGGCGGGGGGGAAGATGTGCCTAGTGGTGGGATCCCATTGGAGGTGGCGGAAGTTACGGAGAATAATATGTTGGACCCAGAGGCTGGTGGGGTGGTAGGTGAGGACCAGGGGAACCCTATTCCTAGTGGGGTGGCGGGAGGATGGAGTGAGAGCAGATGTGCGTGAAATGGGGGAGATGCGTTTCAGAGCAGAATTGATGGTGGAGGAAGGGAAGCCCCTTTCTTTAAAAAAGGAGGACATCTCCCTCGTCCTGGAATGAAAAGCCTCATCCTGAGAGCAGATGCGTCGGAGATGGAGAAATTGCCAGAACGGGATGGCATTTTTGCAAGAGACAAGGTGAGAAGAGGAATAGTCCAGATAGCTGTGAGAGTCAGTAAGCTTATAGTAGACAAGCTGTCTCCAGAGATAGAGACAGAAAGATCTAGAAAGGGGAGGTAGGTGTCGGAAATGGACCAAGTAAACTTGAGGGCAGTGTGAAAGTTGGAGGCAAAGTTAATAAAGTCAACGAGCTCAGCGTGCGTGCAGGAAGCAGTGCCAATGCAGTCGTCGATGTAGCCAAGGAAAAATGGGGGACAGATACCAGAATAGGTTCGGAACATAGATTGTTCCACAATTGTTCCCCACCTCTCTCTGCTTTCTGCAGGGATCGCTCCCTACGCGACTCCCTTCTCCATTTGTCCCCCCATCCCTCCCGGCACTTATCCCTGTAAGCAGAATAAGTGCTACACATGCCCTTACACTTCCTCCCTTACCACCATTCAGGGCCCCAGACAGTCCTTCCAACTGAGGCGACACTTCACGTATGAGTCGGCTGGGATGATATACTGCGTCCGGTGCTCCCGATGTGGCCTTCTATGTATTGGCGAGACCCGACGCAGACTGGGAGACCGCTTTGCTGAACATCTCCGCCAGAGAAAGCAGGATCTCCCAGTGGCCACACATTTTAATTCCACATCCCATTCCCATTCTGACATGTCTATCCACGGCCTCCTCTACTGTAAAGATGAAGCCACACTCAGGTTGGAGGAACAACACCTTATATTCCGTCTGCATAGCCTCTAACCTGATGGCATGAACATTGACTTCTCTAACTTCTGCTAATGCCCCACTTCCCCTTCGTACCCCATCCGTTATTGATATACACACATTCTTTCTCTCACTCTCCTTTGTCCCTCTGACTATACCCCTTGCCCATCCTCTGGGTTTCCCCCCCTCCCCCTTTTCCTTCTCCCTGGGCCTCCTGTCCCATGATCCTCTCATATCCCTTTTGCCTATCACCTGTCCAGCTCTTGGCTCCATCCCTCCCCCTCCTGTCTTTTCCTATCATTTTGGATCTCCCCCTCCCCCCTACTTTCAAATCTCTTACTAGCTCTTCCTTCAGTTAGTCCTGATGAAGGGTCTCAGCTCGAAACGTCGACTGTACCTCTTCCTGGAGATGCTGCCTGGCCTGCTGCGTTCACCAGCAACTTTGATGTGTGTTGCTAGGATTGGGAGGAGGTCAGATTTTTGTAATGTGAATTGATACATAGCCTTTGTATCAATCCAGGCTAATAATTTTTAAATCTCAACAATTAAATTTGGAGGAATTAATGCAAATTATTTTTTCCTTGTATATATTGATTGGTTGTATTTAAGAATTATAATTTAATAAAGAGGTATGTAACAGGATGGAGAAGAACCTTTTCTTCTAGTCATTATGGTTTGTCATCCCCATACACGAACAGTGACCACAACACCAAGGCAAAACCTCTGTGAAATTCTGTGAAATAGCCAAGAGCCATGACTGTGACATAATTTTGGACATCTATCGTCAGTTTTGCCTGGCTGGAGTTGGAGAGCTATCAACATGTAAATAATGGGGTGTGGTACCGCTACTTTGCGATGAACCTCTGGCTGATTGCTTCAGAGAAATTGGCTCACAAGCAGCAATGATGTTGTCTCAGTGAGCCAGAGACTGTGAATATGGTGCATCCCTTACTTCCAGCAGCAGGATGACAGTTGCTCCAAACACACTGATAATCTCGCCCAGCAGTCGCAAGTAGTCCTCATTAGTCTGGTAACTTTCCTGCCAAAATAGTCAAAAGTATTAAAAATTGCTTTACTAATCAGGGTTTTACATTACTGTGAATTCATTTTGTTGAAATACTAACAGTAAATTCATGAGCTGAGATGAAGAGGAACAAAAACTATGAACATTAAGCACTTACAGGCAAAATTTGCAATCCTTTACACACAGCTATTGAAGCCACTGTCTCTCGATGATAGAAACACGGAAACATAGAAAACCTGCAGCACAATACAGGCCCTTGGCCCATGATGCCATGCTGAACATGTACTTATTTTTGAAATTAATTAGGGCCATAGCCCTCTATTTTTCTAAGGTCCATGTACCTCCCCAGGAGTCTCTTAAAAGATCCTATTGTATTCGCCTCCACCACCGTCGCCAGCAGTCCATTCCACGCATGCACCACTCTCTGCGTAAAAAAGGTACCCCTGACATCCCCCCTGTACCTACTTCCAAGCACCTTAAAACTGTGCCCTCTCATGCTAGCCATTTCAGCCCTGGGAAAAAGCCTCTGACATGATCAATGCCTCTCATCATCTTGTACACCTCTATCAGGTCACCTCTCATCCTCCGTCACTCCAAGGAGAAATGTTCACTCAACCTATTCTCAAAAGGCATGCTCCCTAATCCAGGCAACATCCTTGTCAATCTCCTCTGCACCCTTTCTATAGTTTCCACATCCTTCCTGTAGTGAGGTGACCAGAACTGAGCACAGTGCTCCAAGTGGGGCCTGACCAGGATTTTAAATAGCTGTAACATTACCTCTCAGCTCTAGAACTGAATTCCATGGTTGATGAAGGCCAATGCACCGTATGCCTTCTCAACCACAGAGTCAAACTGCGCAGCAGCTTTGAATGTCCTATGGACTTGGATCCCAAGATCCCTCTGGTCCTCCACACTGTCAAGAGTCTTATCATTAATACTATGTTCTGCCATCATATTTGACCTAACAAAATGAACCACATCACACTTATCTGGGTTGAACTCCATCTGCCACTTCTCAGCCCAGTTTTGCATCCTATCGATGTCCCGCTGTAACCTCTGACAGCCCTCCAAACTATCCACAACACCCCCAACCTTTGTGTCATCAGCAAATTTATTAAAACATCCCTCCAACTTCTCATCCAGGTTATTTATAAAAATCACGAAGAAAAGGGGTCCCAGAACAGATCTCTGAGGCACACCACTGGTTACCGACCTCCATGCAGAATATGACCCACCTCAACCACTCTTTGCCTTCTGTGGGCAAGCCAATTCTGGATCCACAAAGCAAGGTCCTCTTGGATCCCATGCCTCCTTACTTTCCCAATAAAACTTGCATGGGGTACCTTATCAAATGCCTTGCTGAAATCCATATACACAACATCTACTGCTCTATCTTCATCAACATGTTTAGTCACATCCTCAAAAAATTCAATCAGGCTCGTAAGGCATGACCTGCTTTTGACAAAGCCATGCTGACTATTCCTAATGATATTATGCCTCTCCAAATGTTCATAAATCCTGTCTCTCAGGATCTTTTCCATCAATTTACCAACCACTGAAGTAAGACTCACTGGTCTATAATTTCCTGGGCTATCTCTACTCCCTTTCTTGAATAAGGAAATAACATCCACAACCCTCCAATCCTCCGGAACCTCTCCCATCCCCATTGATGATGCAAAGATCATTGTCAGGAGATCAGCAATCTGCTCCTTTGCCTCCCACATTAGCTTGGGGTACATCTCGTCCGGTCCCGGTGACTTATCCAACTTGATGCTTTCCAAAAGCTCCAGCACATCTTCTTTGTTAATATCTACTTGCTCAAGTTTTTCAGTCCGCTGTAAGTCATCCCTACAATTGCCAAGTTCCTTTTCTGTAGTGAACACTGAAATAAAGTAGTCATTAAGTATCTCTGCTATCTCCTCCGATTCCATACACACTTTTCCACTAATTAGTTCTAAACTCTCACATCTTATCCTCTTGCTCTTCACATACTTGTAGAATGCCTTGGGGTTTTCCTTAATCCTGCTCGCTAAGGCCTTCTCATGGCCCCTTCTCTTAATTTCATTCTTAAGCTCCTTCCTGCTAGCCTTATGATTTTCTAGATCTCTAAAATTACCTAGTATTTTGAACCTTTCATAAGCTTTTTCTCTTCTTCTTGACTAAATTTTTAACAGCCTTTGTACACCATGGTTCCTGTACCCTACCATCCTTTCCCTGTCTCATTGGAATGTACCTATGCAGAACGTCACTCAAATATCCCCGGAACATTTGCCAGATTTCTGCATACATTTCTCTGAGAACATCTGTTCCCAATTTATACTTCCAGGTTCCTACCTGATAGCTTCATATTTCTCCTTACTCCTTTCCTAACTTGTCTTTCCCTCTCCAATGCAATGGTAAAGGAGATAGAAGTTTGATCACTATCTCCAAAATGCTCTCCCACTGAGAGATCTGACACCTGACCAGATTCATTTCCCAATACCAGATCAAATACAGCCTCTCCTCTTGTAGGCCTATCTATATATTGTGACACAGACCTGACAAATCCACCACATCTAAACCCCTTGCTCTAGGGAGATGCGAATCAATATTTGGGAAATTAAAATCTCCCACCACGACAACCCTGTTATTATTATACCTTTCCATGATCTGTCTCCCTATCTGCTCCTCAATGTCCCTGTTACTATTGGGAGGTTTATAAAAACTACCCAGTAGAGTTATTGACTCCTTCCTGTTCCTAACTTCCACCCACAGAGACTCAGTAGACAATCCCTCCATGAATTCCTCCTTTTCTGCAGCCATGACACTATGTCTGATCAACAGTGCCACGCCCCCACCTTTTTTGCCTCCTTCCCTGTCCTTTCTTAAACAGCTAAAGCCTGGCACTCGAAGTAACCATTCCTGCCCTCGAGCCATCCGGGCCTCTGTAATGGCCACAACATCATAGCTCCAAGTACTGATCCACTCACTAAGCTCATCCGCTTTGTTCATGATGCTTCTTGCATTAATATAGACTCATCTCAAACCATCAGTCTGAGCACATCCCTTGTCTATCACCTGCTCATTCTCCCTCTCGAACTGTCTCCAAGCTTTCTCTATTTGTGAACTGACAGCCCCTTCCTCCATCTTTTCAGTTCAGTTCCCACCCCGCAGCAATCCTAGTTTAAACTCTCCCCAATAGCCTTAGCAAACCTTTCTGCCAGGATATTGGTCCCTCTGGGATTCAAGTGAAGCCTGTCCTTTTTGTACAGGTCACACCTACCCCAAAAGAAGTCCTAATGATCCAGAAATCTAAATCCCTGCATAGATGATTACACCTATCACTTCATCCCAACATCTGGAATGAAATTGGTTGCATTGCATGACCAATTTCATGGGCAAAGTTGATGATTGCTGGCCCTCACAAGCATTGAGATTGGAGAGTCTTGACACAGGGTACTACTACTACTATTACTACTACGTCAACTCAGGCCTCGAGCATGATGACAGGCTGTCCGCTTCTCCCTCTCCCTCATCAGTGTGTTCAGTTCATCTACATTAGCTGCACCGTTATCTTCTAGGAGCGTGTTGACCATAGTCTTGGGAGAACGCCCAGGGTTCATCCTCCCATGCTTGGGCTCCCATATGATGACTAGGCACAGGGTCTTGACCCAAACTGCTCTTCCTTCAGCAGTTTTTAATTTTTACATCAGCAGTCTCCTATGTCTCCATCCTAATGAAGTCAGTTCAAGACTCACAGCAACCAAACAACAGAAGCAATAGAATCAAACTCTGCAGTCTCAAGATAATACAAGATGTAGTGATGCTTCATAGCCATAAAGATTTGGCAGTATGGAGATTGTCAATAACAATTAGTGGTGAGATAAAATGCTGTAAACAAAAGTACAATAACTCGCTTGATATTACCACTGTGGAGGTTGTAGGAGCCATGCATCTGTTCTCTATCTGCATTGTATTCTGTAATACACATTTATTATGTTAACTAGTTACAAAAGTGAGGGCGTGGTAAAAGCAAAGTGAATAAGTTATGTATTCACGTTTTGTTCACGTCAGTTTGGAGATGGGGACCGATGGATGTTATATCTTTCGCTGACCACTTAGTTACACTTAAGTTTAATCATCTGGACTGTATTTTTGCTCATTGCTAATAAAGAATTGAATGCAGTTCTTCAATTTTTGGAACAATTTTTACTGGAGTGATTGGAGGGCATGTCACACACGTATAACAAACCTGAGAGGGTCACCGGCAGCGGCAATTGTTTTTTCTAGACCACTCTTTACCAGAGTACCCCCCATTTTTGCAACATTATTCCCTGCTATTGATCCTAACATCAACTCATGGCCACTGACTGCAAATAGTCAGAGAAAATGACAGTGCTGAAATACAGCTGGTAAGTGCCTGGATGGGGATGCAGATTATACAAACCTGTAGGGTTCTCTCAACATATAATGCGGAGTCTTTTTCACTAGTTGCGTTGCTGGGCCTGGGTTTCAGTGGCCGATAAGCACAGCAGAATGTGAAGATGGTGATGTAAATAAGATAGAGGAAAGCCAGGATCCGGATATAATATATTGCATAGTCATTCCACTTCAGGTGGATGAGTTCTTTCATTGGGGAAAGGCGTAAAATTTTCAGTGCCTGTGCAGTGAGACATGAGGGAACAATGAACATTAAAACATCTGCAAATGCTGGAGATCTGAAATAAAGTCAGAGGGTGGAAGAAACACTCAGCAGGTCAGGTAGCATCTGTGGAGAGTTAACATTTCAGGTCAATGTTCCTTCATCAGCACAGGGAAGGAGAATGGGTTGTGTTCCAACACTTTGTGATTAGCAGCTCACAACATGGGGAAATAAAAACATTACCCCATTTCCCCAGTCTTACCTTACCACTGTTATTCACTTTCTCCATTCCATCCCTCCCACCATATTTTGTGTAACTTACCTTTTTGATCCTCTTTCCCAGTTTTGACTAAGATCTCAGTCCCAAAACTTTCTGTACAGGTGCTGATTGACCTGCTGAGTCTCTTTTTATCAGAAGATCTTAATGCTCTATACTTGTTCCATACATTCTCCCTTTTCCCAAACAGTTCCACTCCCACAGTTACCTCCTTGTTTTCACTGGAGATCACCAGCTGCAGCACAGAGTGGTCATCGCCCCAGGAGTCGATCTCGGAGAGGTTGTAGTACATGCTGCAGATGGGGCTATAGGTAATTAGGGCATCCTTCTCCTTCCTCTTCAATAGGTGCTGGAACATCTAGCAAAGAAAAGCAAGGGTGATATGGAACAGGAACAGAATGACTTTGATGGAATCAGGAATATAGAGTTCACTAAATGTCTATTTCACAGGAATCTAAGATTGACAAGCAGCAAAAGCATGAGGGCGTAGACCACCAGGCTTAAAGACAGCTTCTATCCCACTTATATAAAACTATTGAATGATTCCTAGAACAATAAGATGAACCCCTGACCTCACAATCTACATTGTCATAACTGTGCACCTTAATATCTGCCTACATAGCACTTCATTCTGCATTCTGTTATGCTTTTCCCTTGCACTACCTTATGTGATGAAATGATCTGTATGGATGGCATGCATCCTTGTACATGTGACAATAATGAACCAATTTACTAATTTAGAAGAGTCTAACCTGAAGAGTCCTGATGAAGGGTCCTGGCCTGGAACGTTGACTGCTGAGTTCCTCTAGCATTTTGTGTTACTTGGATTTCCAGCATCTGCAGACTTTCTTGTCTAACCTGAAGAGATCCCATTCTGCTATCTGATGAGATTTTAATCACTTTCCATCACCCTTGTTCACAATTAGTGATGCCCATTTGCCTTTGATGAGGTATTAACCAAAACCCACTTTCAAAGCCACATCTCTTTCTTTAATCAATGTCTTTGACTACAACTTATCCCTTTGGTCACCCTGAGAGATACATCTGTCTCTCTCCTGCAGTTTAACAAGCTTCATCTTCCTTGTTCAAACATAGGGTGTTTGATCTGAATGTTACCTCTTTCTCTTCCCTGACCAGCTGAAATGCCTTCAGCATTTTCTGTTCTATTATGATATAGCAATGTACCACAATAAAATCCAATGGTTACATACAAAAAAACTCAATAGATTTCTGAGTCTTGACCATTACCTTCTGATTTCCCCCTCCTGGAAGATGTCGATGAAGATATTTTGGGTAAGGAAAGTATTGCCCACACAGATGATAAACTATCCATCTGTGAACATTAGCCATAGGCACAGCAATCTGAGATAGCGATATTAGTGGAACAATACAGTCAAAACTTGGTAAGATAAGAGTGGAAGTTAAAATAGAAACCAATGTTTCTGACCTGCATGTTTCCTTCAGCTGCAGTGAGTTTGAAGGGAGAGAGACCATCTTTGTTGACAATGGTATCAACTGCAGTCTCGCTCTCTGGCTCATCATAGGATAGAATTAAATCATACATCTGTGGGACAAAGGTGCTCCTTGGCTGCAGCACCAGAATGTGTAGAACAGTGTTACCTGGTGAAAGAATGCATCAGGATTAAGGGATTTCAAATGAATGGGAATAGATCACCCTTTCATTCTTACCAATTAAACTCAGTACCTCTCCTCCAGTCATCACTCCCACCAAATACTGGTTGCAAGGCTTCTATAGAACCATCTCTACATCAGCCGTCACATAAATACAGTATGGGAATAGGCCTGTGAGGCTACTGAATCCACAACAACCATTTTTACACTAATCCTAACCTTGTCTATTTTCTACTGACAGAACAATCAGGAGGTGCCAGCAGTAACTCAGCAGATGCATTCACATGCCTAAAGATCTCAGTTTACCAATGCACACAGACCTTCCCCCTACCCCCCAGGGAAAGGGAATGAAAAACTGGAAGGCATTGGTTTAAGGTGAGAGAGGAAAGATTTTAAAGGGATCGGGTGAGGGCAATTTCTTTGGTGGCGGGTATTTGGAACAAGCTGCTGGAGGAAGTAGTTAAGGCAGGTACAAGAATATTAAAAAGCATTTAGGCAGGTACATACGACATTTGTAGATAGGAAAAAATTTAGAGGGAAGTAGCCAAGCATGGTAAGTGGAACTAACTTACATAGTATCTTGATCAGTGTGGGGCAGCTGATCTGAATGAACCATGTCCTTGCTGTAACACTCTCTAACTTTACACTTGATTCTTGAGCACAAGGTCTATTTGCTACCCCAGGTGTACGTGAAAGAGCCCAATACTTTCTGATCAACACTCATCCCACACAACATCAACAAAGAAATTTTCTAGGTACTACTGGTTACCAATTTGCGTCTCAAAAATTTTTCAGTGAAGTGGTTTGAGAGTCTAGAATAATTTCAATAAAAAATATGGCATCTGTGGCTTTCTTAATTGGTGATTATTCCTGGTAAGAACTGTGAAGTGATCCCTAGGGCTGCCTCTGGCTCTTACCCAAGGAATCTTGTGCTGTAATGTCTGCTCCATTTTCAATCAGGATTTGGACTAGCTCTTCATTTCCAACACAGGCAGCAAAGGACAACACATGTTCCCCTAGAAAGCAAACACAGCCAGAAGTAAAATTTGAAGGAGTGCAATCTGAATCAAAATCTGGGGCTGGAAACACAGGAGACTACAGATGCTGGAATCTGGAGAAACACACTATCTGCTGGAGGAACTCAGCAGGTCAAGCAGCATCTGTTGTGGGAAAGAAATTGTCAATGTTTCAGATCGAGACCCTGAGAATGCTGGAAATTCATAGCAGGTCAGACCGCAACCACAAGAGAGGAATAATCAACACACACAAAGTGCTGGAATCATAGAGAAGTACAGCATAGAAACAAGCCTTTTGGCCCATCAAGTCCATGTCGAAACTATTTAAACTGACTACTCCCATCAACCTGTACTGGGACCATAACCTTCTATAGCCCTATTATCCATGTACCTATCCACACTTTTCAAACATTGAAATTGAGCTCACGTGCACCACTTTTGCTGGCAGCTCATTCCACACTCTCACAACCCTCTGTGTGAAGAAGTTTCCCCTCATGTTTCCCTTAAACTTTTCACCTTTCACTCTTAGCCCATGACCTCTGGTTGTAGTCCCACCCAACATCAGTGGAAAAAGCCAGCTTGCACTTAATCTATCTATACCCCTCATACTTTTGTATACCTCCATCAATTCTCTCAATATTCTTCATGTCATGACCCTTGTGGCTTGCAATAGAGTGTTGAGCATCTAAAGTTTTTGAGCATCTGTATTTACTAATCAATATCTTAACTAAAGTTGTTAAGCCCTGCGTTTTTGGTTTAATCTGTTAAATTAATTGTGGCTGGCATTCTATGATTACTTACAGAGGACTCTAATTTAGTGCCTCAGGAGAGCAGGCTTATTGCTGGAAATTCTTCAAACTTTATTTCATATTCAAATTTTCACATTTTTGCGCGCATGCGCCGGTCGTGCATGCAGCCTGGTACAGCCGTTCCGATCTATTCTTTTACTTTCTTCTTCTTACTTTTAATTTACGTTATTTTTTGTATTTTTTTGTCATGGTAACACGTCGAAGCTGCATCCTCTCTAATATGCTGGTAGAGAGAGTTTTATTTGGGTTTCCTTTAGCGTTGGAAATGGTTACATCCCAACACGTGGGACAGAAGCAAGGTCGCATTGTGTATTCCACGGACCAGCAAATTCCGGCCGGCTTAGCGAACACAGCGGCAGACACCCCTGCTGAAATCCGGAGGAAAACACACAGAGGATGCAGAGGGGGATCACAAAGCCGAGGAAAGGGGACCGGGTCCAGACAACAGAGACTTTTGGAGAAGAGAAGTTCGGTGGGTAATACCATTCCGCCTGACCGGAAGTGTACCGAGAGCGGTAAGCATGAAGGATTGGGGTGCTTACTCATCTGGCTAACAACGGATGGTGCAATCCGGGGTATATTACGATCGAGGAACGTGTTTGCAGACTGGATATTGAACTTTTTACTGTTGGACTTCGGCTACATTCCACCGTTGTTACAACACTTGGCGGCACAGGAGGTCGTTCCTGCCTGTGGCCATCGAACGTGCAGCTCCTCCTGTCAGACACCCTGAGCCAATAGACTGGTCCTGGACTTATTTTCCATCTGGCATAGTTTTGCATTTTGTTGTTTGATTGTTGGGGGTTTTTGTATTGCTATACTTACGCTCTATTTTTGGTTGGTGCGGCTGTAACAAAACCAAATTTCCCTCGGGATTAATAAAGTATACCTATCTATCTATCTATCTAAAGTATTGGTTTACACGTTCTTTTCTTGTGGGTCCCTGCACACAGAGGTGTTGAGGTGAATGAGAGTGTTGATTGTTTCACCAATAAAGCTGTTAACAATTCAACTGTGGATAAAGACATTCCATTTAGCAAATCAAAAGCTAAAGAGTTGGTGGGGTTAAGAATTGGGGGATTATGGCAAAACTTGTTGGATAACGGGCATTAGGAGAGACACCTTTACAGAATACATAAAACTGTTGGATTGATTAGAGAAGGAGGTAAAACAAGCACCAGAGCACTAATATCTTCTGATAAAAAGAGACTCAGCAGCACCTCTACAGAAAGAAAGAGTTAATGTTTTGGGACTGAGATCTTAGTCAAAACTGGGAAAGAGGGATCAAAAAGGTAAATGACACAAAATATAGTGGGAGGGATGGAGTGGAGAAAGTGAATAACAGTGGTCAGGTAAGACTGGGGAAATGGGGTAATGGAATAGTTAAAGGGGCAATGTTTTATAAAGTACAAGGGGGTGAGGGAGTTGAGAGGAGGTGGGGGTAGGAGGAGGTTGGTTGGGGGCTTGTGAGTTGTAGATTTGGGGAAAGTGCGGAGGGGGGTAGGAGAATGTTGGGGGTTTGTGGGTTGCGGGATGGTTGGAGTGGGAGGGGTAGGGGTGGTGATGGGATTGGATGTGAGAGGTTGGGGATGGTGGTGGGGTGGGGGGGGTGGGTCATGGGGTAGGGGGTGGGGTATGTGGGAGTAGGTGAGGTGGAGGGACAAGGGGGAGGTGGGTTGGGGGTGAGGGGGCAGTGGGGTGGTGGGGCGAGAGGAGAGGTGGGGTGGGGTGTGAGAGGTGAGGTGGGGTGGGGGTGAGAGGGAGGTGGTGTGAGGGGGAGATGGGAAGTGGGAGGAGGGGTAGGGGTTGAGGGGTATGGGGAGGGGGAGGTGGTGTTTTGGGGTTTTGGTGGAGGTTGGGTGAGTAGGTTGAGGGGGTGGAGGTTCTGGTCGTTGTGTCGGACAGGATGAATTCTCAAGGTGTTGCTCCTCTGAGGCTCTGATTCCAATGTTTAACCTTTTGTTTCCGTCTCTTCCTGGGGATTCTGCCGTTCCTCCACACCTGGGTCCAGTCCTTCATGAGTTTACCATTACATTATATTCAAAAGAATACAGTCCTAACCTATTCAATCTTTCCTTATAATTCAAGTCCTCAAGATCCAGCAACATCCTTGTAAATTTTCTCTTTACTCTTTCAACCTTGTTTACATCTTTCCTGTATGCAGATGATCAAAACTGCACACAATATTCCAAATTAGGCCTCACCAACATCTTGCACAACTTCAACATAACATCCCATCTCCCCTGCTCAGTACTTTGATTTATGGAGGCCAAACTTTCAAAAGTTTTCTTTATAAACATATTTTCAACGTATTTTTCCAGCTGATGCAGATCACTCTGAAATCCATTATAGCCTTCCTCACTGTCCACCACTGCTCATTTGTTCCTGCCCAGCTATATCCACTTTGCACCTCCAATTTTTATTCTTAACCAGGGCCTCATTATCTCTTGAAAACCAAGAAACTTGTTATCACTTGTTATCTTTACCTTTTATTCTGACAGACACATATATAAGCTTTGTATTCTCAAAATTTCATTTTTAAAGGCCTCCCACTTAACAAGTATACCTTTGCCAGAAAACATTCTGGTCCAATTCACACTTGCCAGATCATTTCTGATACCATCAAAATTGGCCTTTCTCCAATTTAGAATCTCAACCCATGGACCAGACCTAACTTCCTGCATATTTACTTTGAAACTAATGGCATTGTGGTCACTGGATACAAAGTTTTCCCCGACATAAAATTTTGTCACCTGCACTGCCTCAATCCCTAATAGCAGATCCAGGAGCATGCTCTCTCAGAAACAAGCCCTTTGGTCCACAAACGTTTGTACATCAACCAAGATTCCCACCTAAGCTACTCCCACTTGCCCATGTTTGGCATATATCACTAAGCCCTTCCTATCCATGTACCTGTCCAAGTGCCATTTATATATTGTTAATGTACCTGCCTCAACCACTTTCTCTTGCAGCTCATTCCATATATTGACCACCCTAGGAGTGAAAATATTGTCCGCCCAGGTCTCTCTCCATAAATACATGCTCTCTAGTTCCTGATTCTACAACCTTGGGAAAAAAATGGTGCAGGTTCACAATACCTAAGAAAGTTTAATATATTTCAATAAGATCACCTCTTATTTTCCTGCGCTCCAATGAAAACATTTCCTCAACCCCTCTCCATAACTCAGATCCTCAAGTCCCAGCAGCATGTTTTTAAATCTCCTCTGCCCTCTTTCCTGCTTAACTACAGCTTTCCAGTAGTCGAGTGACCAAAACTGAACACAACACAATGCAGTCTCACCAACGGCTTGTACAAATACAGCAGTGATACCCTTGTAAACTGAACTGAGGTTTCTATGCATAGAAGTTACCTCAACCAACATTACACTTGGTTTTTCCTTTGTATAGGAGGTCACAGTGTGAGCCCAAATACAATATAAATTGCTTCACGTGTTACGACTATTTGGGTTACCTATAAATTGACACGTGCTATGACACTGGACTAATGCCTGTAGACTATTTGCTCAAATCTTATCTTAGAAAGCTGGAAATAAAATTGACATGGGTGTTCAATGGGCAGCGTTTGCTCAATGGGCTGAAGGGCCTGTTTCCATACAGCAGAAATGAATATGAGATGTCAGATAGTGAGAAAACCTCATAGGGTTATTAGCTTCCTTCCTGGATAGAGACCATTAGTGAGTGTGTTTCTGACAAATGGACAATGACAGCCGAGATAAAAAAGGAAAAACTCAGCAGGTTGGCAGCATCTCTGGAGAGTGAAGAAGGGTAAATATTTCAGGTGGAAAATGCTTCATCAGGACTGAGAAAGAGTCAAAACAAGCTTTTTTTTAGATATGAGAACACTCAGTCCTCTTTTATTGTCATTTAGAAATGCATACATGCATTAAGAAATGATACAGTTAGTCTAAAAGCCAAGAAGTTGAGAAGGGCAGTGGGTGGAACAGAGGGAATTTTTGTTGTTTGGTGAAATGATGCAGCTGTTGAGGGGCAGATAAGTTTATTTATCTCTGAAAAATGTTGGAAATATTTTAAAGCCTTGGTAATGTTCTATAGAGTGAAAACTGGTGCTCACCATGTGGGGACCTCTACAATCCCCGTGGCCTGTCAGTAAATAAAAGTCCCATCTTTGAAGTACTGCTTACAGCCAGACTGTAGTAACCTACTGCAGCATAAAGTGGTACACAGAGAGGGCTGGTTGGTCAATGGAGCCTGGGATTGGCTGCTTCTAGAACAGATTTAGTTTGTCCTTTGCTCTAGTTCACACCCTGTGGTCATGAGGTCTCAGAATATTAAACATAGAACATTACAGCACAATACAAGCCCTTCAACCACAACCATATGATTGAGTTCAACTTGAAATTTGATAGGGAGAAACTAATGTCTGCATAGCAGTATTTCAGTGGAGTAAGGGAAATTACCATGGTATGAGAGAGGAGAGGCCAAAGAAATTGGAAGGAGCTGCTGTCAGGGATGTCAGCAAAGCAGTAATGGTGTATGTTTCTGAGAAAAATTTGGAAAACATATGTATTCCAAAAATGAAGAAATACTCAAATGGTAAAATAGTACAACTGTGGCTGACAAGGGAAGACAAAGATAATGTAAAAACAAAAGAGGGCACACAGCAAAGCAAAAATTAGTGGGAAGATAGAGGATTGGGAAGTTTTTAAAAACCTAGAGAGCTACTAAAAAAAATCATTCGAATGGAAAAGATGAAATATGAAAGTAAGCTAGCAAATAATATCAAAGGGGATAGTAAAAGCTTTTTCGAGTATGTGAAAAATAAAAGAGAGATGAGAGTGGATATAGGACCGCTAGAAAATGAGACAGCAGAAATAATAACAGCGGAAAAGGAGATGGCCAATGAACTAAATGAGTATTTTGCATCAGTCTTCACTGTGGAAGACACCAGCAGTGTGCCAGATGTGCGTAGTGTGCGAAGAAAGAGAAGTGGGTGCAGTTAACTATTACAAAGGAGAAGGTGCTCAAAAAGCTGAAAGACCTAAAATACATAATTCACCTAGACCAGATGAACTGCACCCTAGGGTTCTGAAGAAATAGTGTATTGTGGTGGCATTAGCAATGATCTTTCAAAAATCATTGGACTCTGGCATGGTGCCAGAGGACTGAAAAATTGCAAATGCCACTCCATTCTTTTAGAAAGGAGGAAGGCAGCAGAAAGGAAATTATAGATCAGTTAGCCTGATCTCAGTGGTTGGGAAGATGTTAGAGTCAGTTGTTAAAGGCGAAGTGATGGAGTACTTGGTGACACAGGACAATAAAGAACAAAGTCAGCATGGTTTCCTTCGCCAGAGGGTGGTGAATTTGTTGCCATGTGCAGCTGTGGAGGCCAGGTTGTTGGTTGTATTTAAAGAAGAGATTGATAGGTTCTTGATTGGGCATGGTTACGGAGAGAAGGCTGGGAAATGAGGTTGGGGAGGAGAAAAAAAGATCAGCCATGATTAAATGGCAGAGCAGAGTCGATGGGCCAAATGGCCTAATTCTGCTCCTAGGTCAAACGTCTTATGTTATGACAACTTTTTAAACTTATTCCATGATGAATCTAAACCTTTCTCCCAACATAGCCCTCCATTTTTCTTTAATCATGTGCTCATCTAAGAGATCCCTTAATGTCCCTAGTGCATCTGCCTCTATCACCACTCCTGCAAACACATTCCAACCACCTCATTCTCTATGTAAATAACATACCTCTGACATCCCCCTTGTACTTTCCTCCAAGCACCTTGTGATTATCCCCCTTGCATTAACTATTTCTACCCTGGAAAAAGTCTCTGGCTGTCCACTCTATCAATGCCTCTTATTATCTTATCCACTTCTATCAAGTTACCTCTCATCATGCTTTTCTCTAAAGTGAAAATCCCTAGCTTATTCAGCCTTTCCTCATAAGACATCAGAATCAGAATCAGGTTTAATATAACTGGACTGTGTCGTGAAATTTTTTGTTATGCGACAGCAATACATAATAAAAAGCTGTAAATTAGTGCAAGTATGTAAATATTAAAAAAGTTAAATTAAATACAGCAAAAAAAAGTAGTGAGGTAGTGTTCATGGGTTCCATGTCCATTCAGAAATCTGATGGCAGATGGGAACAAGCTGTTTATGATTGTGTGCCTTCAGGCTCCTGTACCTTCTGTCTGATGGAAACAATGAAAAGAGGGCACGTCCTGGGTGATGGGGGCCCTTTATGATGGACGCTGCCTTTTTAAGGCATTGCTTCTTGCAGATATCCTGGATGTTGGAAGGCTAGTGCCAATGATGAAGCTGGAGTTCACAACTTCCTGCCGATTCTTTCGATCCTGTGCAGTGCCTCCCTCCATACCAGATGGTGGTATAGCCAGTTAGAATGCTCTCCACGTACCTCTGTAGAAATCTGTGAGTGTCTTTGGTGATATAGCAAACCTCCTCAAACTCCTGATGAAATATTGCTGCTGCCATGCCTTCTTTGTAACAGCATTGATATGCTAGGCCCAGAGTAGATCCTCAGAAATGTTGACACCCAGGAACTTGAGATTGTTCACACTTTCCACTTCTGATCCCTTGATGAGAACTGGTGTGTGTGCCTTTTCCTTACCTTTACTCGTCCACAATCAATTCTTTGGTCTTACTGATGTTGAGTGTAAGATTGTTGCTGTGACCCCACTCAACCAGCAGATCCTATACGTCCTCTCGTCACCACCTGAAGTTTTGCCAATAATAGTTGTGTCATCACCAGATTTATAGATGGCATTTGAGCTGTGCCTAGCCACACAGTCATGGATGTAGAGAGAGTAGAACGGTGAGCTAAGCACACTAAGGTGCGTCCGTGTTAATTATCAGCAAGGTGGCAATGTTATGTCTGATCTGCACAGACTGTGGTTTTCCAGTGAGGCAGTAGAGGATCCAGATGCAGAGGGAGACACTGGTTTTGGAGCTTTTTAATCAGATCTGTAGCAATGATTGTGTTAAAAGCTGAGCTGCAGTCAATGAACGGCAGCCTGATGTAAGTATTTGTATTATCCAGGCCGCTCTCTATGGTCTCTACTCCAGCAACATTCTGGTAAATCTCCTCTGTACCCACTCTAAAGCTTTCATATCCAATTCTATTTGTCCAGTTCTTTGAAAACTACGGCCATATCTGCTCCTACGTTTGCTTTAAGGCCATTACTAATCAGAGTGTGGCAATTTTCTCTTCATTCCACAATTGGTTCTTTTATCCGTCAAATTTAAAACCCAAGCTCTTTATACTACTGGCTCTTAGTCATAGTCATAGTTTATTGATCCCAGGGGAAATTGGTTTTCGTTACAGTTGCACCATAAATAATTAAATAGTAATAAAACCATAAATAGTTAAATAGTAATATGTAAATTATGCCAGAAAATAAGTCCAGGACCAGCCTATTGGCTCAGGGTGTCTGACCCTCCAAGGGAGGAGTTGTAAAGTTTGACGGCCACAGGGAGGAATGACCTCCTATGACGCTTTGTGTTGCATCTCAGTGGAATGAGTCTCTGGCTGAATGTACTCCTGTGCCCAACCAATACATTATGTAGTGGATGGGAGACATTGTCCAAGATGGCATGCAACTTGGACAGCATCCTCTTTTCAGACACCACCCGTCAGAGAGTCCAGTTCCATCCCCACAACATCAGTGACCTTACGAATGAGTTTGTTGATTCTGTTGGTGTCTGCTACCCTCAGCCTGCTGCCCCAGCACACAACAGCAAACATGATCGCACTGGCCACCACAGACTCATAGGACATCCTCAGCATCGTCCGGCAGATGTTAAAGGACCTCAGTCTCCTCGGGAAGTAGAGACAGCTCTGACCCTTCTTGTAGACAGCCTCAGTGTTCTTTGACCAGTCCAGTTTATTGTCAATTCGTATCCCCAGGTACTTGTAATCCTCTACCATGTCCACACTGACCCCCTGGATGGAAACAGGGGTCGCCAGTACCTTAGCTCTCCTCAGGTCTACCACCAGCAACTTAGTCTTTTTCACATTAAGCTGCAGATAAATCTGCTCACACCATGTGACAACGTTTCCTACCATAGCCCTGTACTCAGCCTCATCTCCCTTGCTGATGCATCCAACTATGGCAGAGTTATCAGAAAACTTCTGAAGATGACAAGACTCTGTGCAGTAGTTGAAGTACGAGGTGTAAATGGTGAAGAGAAAGGGAGACAAGACAGTCCCCTGTGGAGCCCCAGTGCTGCTGATCACTCTGTCGGACACACAGTGTTGCAAGCACACGTACTGTGGTCTGCCAGTCAGGTAATCAAGAATCCATGACACCAGGAAAGCATCCACCTGCATCGCTGTCAGCTTCTCCCCCAGCAGATCAGGGTGGATGGTGTTGAAAGCACTGGAGAAGTCAAAAAACATGACGCTCACAGTGCTCGCTGGCTTGTCCAGGTGGGCATAGACACGGTTCAGCAGGTAGACGATGGCATCCTCAACTCCTAGTCGGGGCTGGTAGATGAACTGGAGGGGATCTAAGTGTGGCCTGACCGTAGGCCGGAGCAGCTCCAGAACAAGTCTCTCCAGGGTCTTCATGATGTGGGAGGTCAATGCCATCAGTCTGCAGTCATTGTGGCCGCTGGGGCACGGCGTCTTCGGCACAGGGACGAGGCAGGACGTCTTCCACAGTACAGGAACCCTCCGGAGCCTCAGGCTCAGGTTGAATACATGGTGAAGTACTCCACATAGCTGAGGGGCACAGGCTTTGAGCACCCCGGTACTGACACCATCCGGTCCTGCAGCCTTGCTCGGGTTGAAAGGTTTCAGCTGTCTTCTCACCTGTCCAGCCGTGAAGCCCACCGTGGTGGTTTCGTGTGGGGAAGGGGTATAGTCATGAGAGCAGGGTGGGGGACTGTGAAGAGGGGTAGGAGGAGAGAGTGGAATATGTGTTGGTTGGGGTCCGACAACAGATGAACATTTACCATGGAAAGATCTGTTGGGCAATTCTCTGTTCTCCTTAATAATCAATCTGTTTCAAACACTTGTAGAAGGCTTCTCACTAACAAGAGAATATCTGCAGATGCTGGAAATCTGAGCACACACACAAAATGCTGGAGGATCTCAGCAGGCTAAGCAGCATCCAGGAAAAGAGTACGGTTGACATCTCGAGGCGAAACCCTTCGGCAGGACTGAAGGAAAAAGCTGAGCAGTAGATTTAAAAGGTGGGGGGAGGGGAGAGAGAAACACAAGGTGATAGGTGAAAATGGGAAGGGAGGGGATGAAATAAGGAGCTGAGAAGTGAATTGGTAAAAGAGACAAAGGCCATGGAAGAAAGAAAAGAGGGGAGAAGCACCAGAGGGAGGAAATGGGTGGAAGAAGGGAAAAGGGGGATGGGAAGTGGTGAAGGAGGGTGAAAATTATAAGCGAATGGACAAAGTAAAAATAAATTTGTTCCTCTTATCAGAAATTCCTCTTACCTTTTTGATAAGAGAGGTCATAACAGCAAAGCTTTGAGAATATATTCTTGGAGATCATCTAATAAAGCCAATAGGGTAGAACTTAGAAATGAAAAAGGATGATCACCCTTATATTATACACCACCCACCAATAGTCATTGAGAACTTGAGCAGCAGATGAGTTAAAAAAATTTAAACGTAGTCATAAGAACAGTAGGGTCATGCTAATGGGAGATGTCAGTTGTCATGGTATCTACTGGGCCACCCAGAGCACAAGGAGCCTGTATTTGTGGAATTTAGGAATTTGTGCAGTGTGTTCAAGACAGTTTCCACACATTGGTGTTCTCTTTGATTAAGCATTTACTTTAAAATCATCATAAGTTATTTAATTATTGATTGATGACCTCCTTTAATGTACTTCTTGCAGTTCTCTTCCACAGCTGAAGTTTCAGACACCAATTCAAATATCACCTGAAGAGGCACAGTGTCAACCTTTTGAAAATGTCCCATAAAGTGTCTTGGGACATTTTTCAACATTTAAAGTGCTACTTAAATGAAAGTTGCTCTATTGAATTGAAGATCTACAACTTTCACTTTTTCTGTGTTGGTGCACTTTGACAACCACTGACTCTGTCCTGCTCCAGGAGGTTGTAACCATGAATCCAGGCTGACACTGAATCCAGGCTGGATGGAGCGTGCACTCACCATAATACATAACACTTCCTCTGCTGCGGCTGAAGAAGGTGCCAGTTGCCCGAGATGTGGCCACATCTGCTCCTCGCCTGATCAATTCTTTCACCAGACTCACATTCTCATTCGCCACAGCGATATGAAGGGCTGTTACTCCTGTTTGCAAAGAGAAAAATCCCATCACTTCCACACTGGGCTTTGGTTAATTATATATGTACCCAAATATAGACAAGAATGATGTTTCAAAATTCTTATTCCCTTTTCATTGACTTTACTGCCCAGTCTCACTCACTGCCTGTCACCCATACACTCAATAACCATTCCTGGTACTCTCGAATCACACCTCATACTTCACTCCTCCATTCCACAACCACTCACACCATTTCCCTGCACTTCACCCTCCACATCTTACTCCATCTCCCCACCACCCACAACCTCATTCCACCTCCCCACACCTCATTCCATAACCCCATCCCTCATTCCCCACATCTCACTCCATACACGCTTATATTCTTCACTCACAATGGACCCACAGCACTGCCCTCGATTGGGGTGTACTCTGCTTGGGTCCCATCCCCCACCTTGAGCCCCAGATCTCTGTGCTATCCCTCAGAATGATAGAATGCTGAGAGCCTGGACCTGAAGCCAGTACCTTCGTATAACTTTCCGGTGACTGAAATGTTCACGAGCTCAGGAGCCACCTGAAGGAGTGCCATCACTGCCTTATTGCTATCGTGCATGGCTGCCACGTGAAGTGCTGTCTCCCCCATTGCACCTGTATGAAAGAAAAGCGCAAGGGATTCATTAACTTATTGGGCAACGAATAGACATCTGAAAACAGGAACAATGGAGTTTGGAGAAAAACCAAGGGTTTTGCTGAACCCACTGGGGAGGTTGATGGTTGAAGGTGGCTCTGCTATAGCTAACACAATGACTACTCTGAAGGAAAATTGCTGTGGCACCATTCATGACCATGGTTTTCCATACTGCGACCGCATAGTGGGAGCAGCCTCTTCAATTCCAATGCCAATGTTTCAGATGATACTATATCAAGGATGGTTTCTGAAGGTAGAAGGTAGTTCCTAGATTTAACCTGTCATTGTTACTTCCCCTCTGACAAAAAGATGTAGACATATTTACAATACAAAAGCAGAACAATGATGGGCTGGAGATACTCAACAGGTCAGGGAACATCTATGGGCAGAAATACACTTCACATTTCTGGTTGATGACCTTTCACTTGAACTGGGAAAAGTCAGAACAAAATTTGTTCCAAGATGAAGAGGTAGGATGTAGGGAGCAGTAAACTTAAAATCAAGATTGTGTCAGGAGAAAGCTGTAGAGATCAGGCAATGAAGAAAGTGACAGTGCAGATGAAAGGGATTAATGATCAAGATCTGTAGGAAGTGTTACTAAAGGAAGCATTTAATTAAGTAGAAGTAAGAAAACTGTTCACCGAAGCAGGGAGATGCAGGAGATCTGATAACCTGAAAGTGTTGAATTCATTGCTACAATCTATGAAGTGTAGTCATTCCCTTATCTCCTGAGATAAGGAGGTCTAAACGTCAGAACATGAGAAGCCTTGTTACATTAATGCCAGATTTTTAAAAAGTTTTCCAAAAAAGCTGTCTGCAAAACCCCATCATAACCTGAGGACTGGCTGTAGGGAGCTGTTGGAGAGTGATAGGCAGTAGGTTTATACATTGACATGTATTATCAATATCACACTTAGTATAACTCCAGCACCATTTCAGATCCAGAAAATAAACTCTCACTGAAGCAAGCCAGGATGAATTTTTAGTAAGTGTTCTCAGACCCAATGAGGGAAGTAAACATCTTTGTTCACAAACTGGGCTTGAATTTTAATGGGATATCGCCATGGCACCGTATACTGGACAGTGCCCAAGGCACATTGCTTCAACAGCAGCAGGTTCCAGTGTTAAATAAAATCCTGATCCAAAATTGTGACATGAAATATATTTTCAAGATACACATCTAGAGTATGTTTAGTATGAAATAAGCCTTCTTACCTGTTTCAAACAGATCAACAGAGGGACACTGAGCCAGTTTATAAATGTCCTTCTCTTTATTGTCTTTGGCAGCAGAAAGCAGAGGGGACTTGCTGATTCTGTAGGAAAGAAATAATGTGAACAAGCTTATTCTAATATAAAGTGCATCCAGATTTCATGATGCCCTTGAGCACTCCTCACACACCAGCTGGCTGAGAACATAAATTTATATTAGCACCAATTCAATGCTGTTGGATCACAAATCCTCCACTCTCCCTCAAATCGCACTGAGGGAGTACCTTTGTCAGGGGGGCTGTAGTATTTCATGAAGACCCACCTCACGGAAAGCCAGCCTCTCCAGCAAGCTGACAATGAACTAATGAACCATGACGTACTTTTGTAAAGTAGCTAACCTTGTAGCATGGCAAAAATAACAGCAGTCAATTTACACCCAATAAGGCACCATAGACAGAAATAGATAACAAGAGGATGCATACAGGAGCAAAATAGATCAGCTGGTCGAATGGTGTCACAACACCAACACCCCACTCAATATCAGCAAGACCAAGGAATTGATTTTGGACTTCAGGAAGGGAAATTAGGGAGAGCAAACACCAATCTTCATTGAAGGGTCAGTGTTGGAAAGGAGGATTAGTTTCAAGTCCCTGAGCATCAACATTTCAGAGGATCTATCCTGGGCCCCACCATATTGATGTAATCATGATGAAGGCACTCCAGCAACTATACTTTTGTTAGGAGTTTGATGAGATTTCACCAAAAACTAGAAAACTTCTACAGATGTACCATGGAAAGCATTCTAGCAACACACATAAAAGTTGCTGGCGAACGCAGCAGGCCAGGCAGTATCTCTAGGAAGAGGTGCAGTCGACGTTTCAGGCCGAGACCCTTCGTCAGGACTAACTGAAGGAAGAGTGAGTAAGGGATTTGAAAGTTGGAGGGGGAGGGGGAGATCCAAAATGGAAAGCATTCTGACTGGTTGCATCATTGTCTGGTATGGAGGGGCTAATACACAGGATCTTAAGAGGCTCCAGAGGGTTGTAGACTCAGCAAGCTCCATCATGGCCACAAACCTCTCCGTCATTGAAGACATCTTTCAAAGGTGGTGCCTTAAGATGGCAGCTTCCATTATGAAGGATTCTCACCATCCAGGACATGTTCCCTTCTCATTACTATTGTCAGGGAAGAAGTACAGGAACCTAAAGACACACACTCAACATTTTAGTAACAGCTTCTTCCCCTATGCCATCAGATTTCTGAACAGCCCATGAATCCAACCTCACTATTCCTCTTTTGCATTATGTTTTTATTTTTGATTCTAACTTATGCCAATTTACTAGCCTGCACTGTCCTGCTGCCTCAAAACAACAAATGTCATGACTTCTATCAGTGATAATAAACCTGATCCTGAGATAGTTTTGGTGATAGTGTTGGTCCCTGCTCTGTTAGAATGATTTGGAGGCTCCAGCAGAGAAGGCAGACAAGTGTCCTGGTCCAGGACAGAATGCAATAATTCACTAACTGACAGGGACAGTGCAAGAAAATGTATCAGGATTGAAACCCTGAAGGATATAAATGTGTGGTGGATTTGATTCATGTGTTAGTCTAATTATCATACTTGCACCTCTGATTGTGGTCCAAGCCAAGCTGATTAAGGAGGCAAGAATCTTTGCTGTGCACCGACTGCTGTAAGCTGTGGGTTTGGGATGGTCTCAAGATTTTCGTTAAGATGGCCAGGGTGCGACATTAGTCTGGGCAGCGATAAGAAACACAAAGCTGAAAGAAACATTGATACTGAAGAATTTCAGAGTTGTATACTTTGATAATAAATGAACCTTTGGTATTGGTACGATATAGTTCCTTTAATTGTGGTAATTGCAGACCATTTTGGAGTATGATCCAAGAATTAATGAGGGTTAGTAATACAATAATTTTGGGCAACTTTGTTATCTACAGTGCCTATAAAAACCTCCTCCTGGAAGTTTTTTTATTTTATTGTTTTACAAAATTGAACATTAATTTGGCTTATTTTTGATACCGATCAACAGAAAAGATTCTTGTGTCAATGTAAAAACAAATTCCTACAAATTTGTCTAAATTTATTACAATTACTAAACACAAAATAATTGATTGCCTAATTCCTCACCCATTTCAGGTCAGCATTTAGTAGATGCACATTTGGCAGCAATTACAGCCTTGAGTCTGTGTGGATAGGTCCCTATTAGCTTTGCACATCTGGACACTGCATTTTTCCCCATTCTTAGAAACATAGAAAATATACAGCACAATACAGGCCCTTCGGCCCACAAAGCCATGCTGAACATGTCCCTACCTTAGAACTACCTAGGCTTTACCCATAGTCCTCTATTTTCTAAGCTCCATGTAGCCATCCAGGAGTCTCTGAAAAGACCCTATCATTTCCGCCTCCGCCAGCAGCAGCCCATTCCACACACTCACCACTCTCTGCATAAAAAAACTTACCCCTGACATCTTCCCTGTACCTACTTCAAAGCACCTTAAAACTATGCCCTCTCGTGTTAGCTATTTCAGCCCTGGGGAACAGCCTCTGACTATCCACATGATCAATGCCTCTCATTATCTTGTACACTTCTTCTTTACAAAACTGTTCAACCTCTGCCAGGGTGCAAGATCATCGTGAATGAACAAACCTTTTCAAGTCCAGCCACAAATTTTCAATTGGATTTAGGTCTGGAGTCTGACATGGCCACTCCAGGACATTAACTTTGCTGTTTTTAAGCCATACCTGTGTAGCTTTGGCTTTATGCTTGGGTCATTGTTTTGCTGGAAATCAAATATCCCAAGATGCAGTTCTCTTATAGACTGCATCAGATTTTCCTCCAGGATTTTCGTGTATATTGCTGCATTCATTTTACCTACTACCCTCACAAGCCTTCCAGGGGCTGCTGCAGTGAAGCATCCCCACAGCATGATGCAGCCACCACCATGCTTCACAGCAGGGATGTTCTGTTTTTGATAAATGTGTGGTGTTTGGCTTATGCCAAACATAGCATTTAGTCTGATGTGACAAAAAGCACAATTTTGGTTTCATCAGACCATAGAACCTTCTTCCAGCTGACTTCAGTGTCTCCCACATGCCTTATGGCAAACTCTAGCCAAGATTTCATGTGTTTTGTTTTCAACAGTGGCTTTCTCTTTGCCACTCACTTTGCCTCTCTTTGTGATTGGTGAAGCATACAGGCAACAGTTGTATGTGCAGTCTCTCCCATCTCTGCCACTGAAGCTTGTAACTCATCCAGAGTTGTCATTTATCTCTTAGTGGCCTCTCTTAGTCTTTGAGGATGGCCTGCTCTTGGCAGATTTACAGCCATGCCATATTCTTTCTGTTTCTCGATGATTGACTTAACTGTACTCCAAGAAGTATTCAGTGACTTGGAAATTTTCTTGTATCAATCTCCCAATTTGTGCTTTTCAATAACCTTTTTGCAGAGTTGCTTGGAGTGTTCTTAGTCCTCATGGTGTAGTTTTTGCCAGAATACTGACTCACCAGCAGTTGGATCTTCCAGATACAGGTGTATTTTTACTAGAATCAAATGAAACACCTTGACTGCATTCAGGTGATCTCCATTTAATTATGTGACCTCTGAAACCAATTGGCTGCACTAGTGATGATTTGGTGTGTCATATTTGGAGGTAAATTCTTATGCAATCAATTACCACCCACCCTCTGTCGCTATCTTTGTCCCCCCATCTCCCACCCAAGACATTATCTCTTCTCTCCTCTCCCATCGGGAAGAAGATACAAACATCTGTAAGTACATACCACCAGGCTCAAGGACACCTTCTACCTTGCCGTTAAAAGACTATTGAATGATTCCCCAGTATGATAAGATGGACTCTTGTCCTCACAATCTACCTTACAATCTTGCACCTTACTGCCTAACTCTACTGGCCTTTCTCTGCAGATGTCCCACCCTATTCTACATTCTGATATTGTTTTACCTTGCACGACCTCAATGCACTGTGTAATGATTTGATCTGTATGAACAGCATGCAAGACACACTTTTCACTATACCTCAGTACATGTGAAAATAAACCAGTTTCCAAATCTAATTCCACCTACCTCCATCTGAAAATCAACTCCTCCTCAGGTCCACCTGTTGCTTGCCAGCTCCTGCCTCACTCCTCCCCTTGGCCTCCTTATACTGGCCATCTCCCCTTTACACTCCCTGTTTATCAGTTAGTTATTTTGCTCCTGAATTAGACAGCTTATATCAAAGAGCTCTAAATAAGGGGGAGGGGAGTGCAGTGAAAATGCAGGTCCCAACAGATTAGAAAGTCGTATATGAAGGAGTTTTTGAGAAACTATAGAGAGAATAAATAGGGAAGAATAGGCCAATCAGCCTGACAAAAAAAGTAGGATTTTGTTGAATGTAATAATCAAATACTTAGAAAAGTAAATACTCAGTTAGAGGATTTGTATCTGATCAGTTTAATAGAGGGTGTAAAGAAGATATTTTACAGGCCAGGTAATGGAAAATCAGTCGATGTTGTGAGTTTCCAAGAAGCCTTTGATAACGGAGAAGACATGGAGGCTAAAGGTGATGTTTTAAAGTCACAGAGATTTGGTTAAAATACAGAAAATTGAGATTAAAGACATTTTCAAGTTGTGCTGCTTTAACTAACATCGTGCCTCAGAGATCAATACTTGCACCTCAGTGATTACAATGTTCTGTTCATAACTCAAAGTGATTGATTGTAGTGCATCCCTGTTTTCTGATGATACAAGGAGAGATGGGAAAGTAGGAGTGAACTCACCAAATCTGCCTGGACTGGATAAGCAAATGAGGCAAAAATGTAGTAGATGAGTATAATGTGGAGAAATTGTAGATTCTCAATTTCCATATAACCATATATCAATTACAGCACGGAAACAGGCCACCTCGGCCCTTCTAGTCCGTGCCGAACTCTTACTCTCACCTATTCCCACTGACCTGCACTCAGCCCATAACCCTTCATTCCTTTCCTGTCCATATAGCTATCCAATTTAACTTTAAATGACAACATCGAGCCTGCCTCAACCACTTCTGCTGGAAGCTCGTTCCACACAGCCACCACTCTCTGAGTAAAGAAGTTCCCCCTCATGTTACCCCTAAACTTTTGCCCTTTAACTCTCAACTCATGTCCTCTTGTTTGAATCTCCCCCACTCTCAATGGAAAAAGCCTACCCATGTCAACTCTATCTATCCCCCTCATAATTTTAAATACCTCTATCAAGTCCCCCCTCAACTTTCTACACTCCAAAGAATAAAGACCCAACTTGTTCAACCTTTCTCTGTAACTTAGCAGATGAAACCCAGGCAACATTCTAGTAAATCTTCTCTGTACTCTCTCAATTTTGTTGATACCTTTCCTATAATTCGGTGACCAGAACTGTACACAATACTCCAAATTTGGCCTTACCAATGCCTTGTACAATTTCAACACTACATCCTAACTCCTATACTCAATGCTCTGATTTATAAAAGCCAGCATACCAAAAGCTTTCTTCATCACCCTATCCACATGAGATTCCACCTTTAGGGAACTAGTCACCATTATTCCTAGATGCCTCTGTTCTACTGCATTCTTCAATGCCCTACCATTTACCATGTATGTCCTATTTTGATTAGTCCTACCAAAATGTAGCACCTCACATTTTTCGGCATTAAACTCCATCTGCCATCTTTCAGCCCACTCTTCTAACTGGCCTAAATCTCTCCGCAAGCTTTGAAAAGACCATAAGACAAAGGAGCAGAAGTCGGCCATTCGGCCCATCGAGTCTGCTCCACCATTTTATCATCAGCTGGTCCATTCTCCCATTTAGTCCCACTCCCCCACCTTTTCACCATAACTTTTGATGCCCTGGCTACTCAGATACCTATCAATCTCTGCCTTAAATACATCCAATGACTTGGCCTCCACTGCTGCCCGTGGCAACAAGATCCATAGATTCACCACCCTCTGGCTAAAAAAATTTCTTCACATTTCTGTTCTGAATGGGCGCCCTTCAATCCTTAAGTCATGCCCTCTCATACTAGACTCCCCCATCATGGGAAACAACTTTGCCACATCCATTCTGTCCATGCCTTTCAACATTCGAAATGTTTCTATAAGGTCTCCCCTCATTCTTCGAAACTCCAAGGAATACAGTCCAAGAGCGGACAAACGTTCCTCATATGTTAACCCTCTCATTCCCGGAATCATTCTAGTGAATCTTCTCTGTACCCTCTCCAACGTCAGCACATCCTTTCTTAAATAAGGAGACCAAAACTGCCCACAGTACTCCAAGTGAGGTCTCACCAGCGCCTTATAGGGCCTCAACATCACATCCCTGCTCCTATACTCTATTCCTCTAGAAATGAATGCCAACATTGCATTCGCCTTCTTCACTACCAACTCAACCTGGAGGTTAACCTTAAGGGCATCCTGTACAAGGACTCCCAAGTCCCACTGCATCTCAGAACTTTGAATTCTTTCCCCGTTTAAATAATAGTCTGCCCGTTTATTCTTTCTGCCAAAGTGCATAACCATACACTTTCCAACATTGTACTTCATTTGCCACTTCTTTGCCCATTCTTCCAATGTATCCAAGTCTCTCTGCAGACTCTCCGTTTCCTCAGCACTACTGGCCCCTCCACCTATCTTCGTATCGTCAGCAAACTTAGCCACAAAGCCATCTATTCCATAATCCAAATCGTTGATGTACAATTTAAAAAGAAGCGGCCCCAACACGGACCCCTGTGGAACACCACTGGTAACCGGCAGCCAACCAGAATAGGATCCCTTTATTCCCACTCTCTGTTTCCTGCCAATCAGCCAATGCTCTATCCACGTATGTAACTTTCCCATAATTCCATGGGCTCTTATCTTGTTAAATAGCCTCATGTGTGGCACCTTGTCAAAGGTCTTCTGAAAATCCAAATATACAACATCCTCTGCAACTCCCTTGTCTAGCCTACTGGTAATTTCCTCAAAAAATTGTAATAGCTTTGTCAGGCAGGATTTTTCTTTCAGAAAACCTACTTCATTATCCACAACTCCACCTATCTTAGTATCATCTGCATACTTACTCATCCAATTTACCACCCCATCATCCAGATCATTAATATATATGACAAACAACATTGGACCCAGTACAGATCCCTGAGGCACACCACTAGTCACCGGCCTCCAATCTGACAAACAGTTATCTACCACTACTCTCTGGCGTCTCCCATCCAGCCACTGCTGAATCCATTTCACTACTTCAATATTAATACCTAACGATTGAATTTTCCTAACTAACCTTACTTGTGGAACCTTATCAAAGGCCTTACTGAAGTCCATATGGACAACATTCACCTCGTCAACTTTCCTAGTAACCTCTTCAAAAAATTCAGTCAAAAATTTGTCAAACATGACTTTCCACGCACAAACCCACGTTGACTGTTCCTAATCAGACCTTGTCTATCCAGATAATTATACATACCATCTCTAAGAATACTTTCCATCAATTTACCCACCACTGACGTCAAACTCACAGGCCGATAATTGCCAGGTTTACTCTTAGGACGCTTTTTAAACAATGGAACAACATGGGCAATACGCCAATCCTCTGGCACCATCCCCATTTCTAATGACATTTGAAATATTTCTGTCAGAGCCCCTGTCATTTCCACACTAACTTCCCTCAAGGTCCTAGGGAATATCCTGTCAGGACCCAGAGACTTATCCACTTTTATATTCCTTAAAAGCGCCAGTACTTCCTCTTCTTTAATCATCATACCTTTCATAATATTTTTTGTTGTTATTTGAGGAGAGGGGCAGTATGAGTGTGAGGGCAGTTTGCTGTTCTCAGTGCTGGATGTGGGAGGCCCTAGAGTCTCCAAGCCTCCCGGACGTCCACATCTGCGCCAGGTGCGCCGAGATGCAGCTCCTAAGGGACCGCGTTAGAACACCAGAACTGCAGTTTGATGACCTTCGTCTAGTCAGGGAGAGTGAGAGTTGATAGAGAGGAGTTACAGGCAGGCGGTCACACCGGGGCCACAGGAGGCAGACAAGTGGGTCATGGTTAGGAGGGGGGAGGGGAAGAGTCAGGTGATATAGAGTACCCCAGTGGCTGTGCCCCTTGACAATAGGTACTCCTGTTTGAGTACTGTTGGGGGGGACAGCTTACCTGGGGGAAGCGACAGAGGCCGTGCCTCCGGCACAGAGTCCAGCCCTATAGCTCAGAAGAGTAGGGAAAAGAAGAGGAGGGCAGTTGTAATAGGGGACTCAATAGTAAGGGGGTCAGATAGGCGATTCTGTGGACGCAGTCCAGAGACCCGGATGGTAGTTTGCCTCCCTGGTGCCAGGGTCCGCGATATTTCTGATCGTGTCCAAGATATCCTGAAGTGGGAGGGTGAGGAGCCAGAGGTCGTGGTACATATAGGTACCAATGACATAGGTAGGAAAAGGGAAGAGGTCCTGAAAGGAGAATATAGGGAGTTAGGAAGGGAGTTGAGAAAAAGGACTGCAAAGGTAGTAATCTCGGGATTACTGCCTGTGCCACGCAACAGTAGAAATGCAATGAGGTGGAGGATAAATGCGTGGCTGAGGGATTGGAGCAGGGGGCAGGGATTTAATTTTTTGGATCATTGGGACCTCTTTTGGCACAGGCGTGACCTGTACAAAAAGGACGGGTTACACTTGAATCCTAGGGGGACCAATATCCTGGTGGGGAGATTTGCGAGGGCTACTGAGGTGACTTTAAACTAGAATGGTTGGGGGGTGGGAATCAAATTAAAGAGACTAGGAGAGAGGAGATTAGTTCATAACAGGGGGATGGGAACCAGTGCAGAGAGACAGAGGGGTGTAAAATGAGGGTAGAAGCAAAAAGTAGTAAGGTGAAAAGTAAAAGTGGCAGGGGGGCCACTTTTCAACATAAAAGCGAGCCTGAAGACTCGCAAGGAGCAATGCAAGGAGCATTCGTAACAAGGTGGATGAATTAAAAATGCAGATTGTTATTAATGAATATGATATAGTTGGGATCACAGAGACATGGCTCCAGGGCGACCAAGGATGGGAGCTCAACATTCAGGGATATTCAATATTCAGGAGGGATAGACATGAAAGAAAAGGAGGTGGGGTAGCATTGCTGGTTAGAGAGGAGATTAACGCAATAGAAAGGAAGGACATTAGCCGGGAGGATGTGGAATCGGTATGGGTAGAGCCGCATAACACTAAGGGGCAGAAAACGCTGGTGGGAGTTGTGTACAGGCCACCTAACAGTAGTAGTGAGGTTGGGGATGGTATTAAACAGGAAATTAGAAATGTGTGCAATAAAGGAACAGCAGTTATAATGGGTGACTTCAATCTACATATAGATTGGGTGAACCAAATTGGTAAGGGTGCTGAGGAAGAGGATTTCTTGAAATGTATGCAGGATGGTTTTTTGAACCAACATGTCGAGGAACCAACTAGAGAGCAGGCTATTCTAGACTGGGCATTGAGCAATGAGGAAGGGTTAATTAGCAATCTTGTCGTGAGAGGCCCCTTGGGTAAGAGTGACCATAATATGGTGGAATTCTTCATTAAGATGGAGAGTGACATAGTTAATTCAGAAACAAAGGTTCTGAATTTAAAGAAGGGTAACTTTGAAGGTATGAGACATGAATTAGCTAAGATAGACTGGCAAATGACACTTAAAGGGTTGACGGTGGATATGCAATGACAAGCATTTAAAGATCACATGGATGAACTACAACAATTGTTCATCCCAGTTTGGCAAAAGAATAAATCAAGGAAGGTTGTGCACCCATGGCTGACAAGGGAAATTAGGGATAGTATCAATTCCAAAGAAGAAGCATACAAATTAGCCAGAAAAAGTGGCTCACCTGAGTACTGGGAGAAATTCAGAGTTCAGCAGAGGAGGACAAAGGGCTTAATTAGGAAGGGGAAAAAATTATGAGAGAAAACTGGCAGGGAACATAAAAACTGACTGCAAAAGCTTTTATAGATATCTGAAAAGAAAAAGATTGGTTAAGACAAATGTAGGTACCCTACAGACAGAAACAGGTGAATTGATTTTGGGGAGCAAGGAAATGGCAGACCAATTGAATAACTACTTTGGTTCTGTCTTCACTAAGGAGGACATAAATAATCTTCCAGAAATAGTAGGGGACAGAGGGTCCAGTGAGATGGAGGAACTGAGGGAAATACATGTTAGTAGGGAAGTGGTGTTAGGTAAATTGAAGGGATTAAAGGCAGATAAATCCCCAGGGCCAGATGGTCTGCATCCCAGAGTGCTTAAGGAAGTAGCCCAAGAAGTAGTGGACGCATTAGTGATAATTTTTCAAAACTCTTTAGATTCTGGACTAGTTCCTGAGGATTGGAAGGTGGCTAATGTAACCCCACTTTTTAAAAAAGGAGTGAGAGAGAAACCGGGGAATTATAGACCGGTTAGCCTAACATCGGTGGTGGGGAAACTGCTGGAGTCAGTTGTCAAAGATGTGATAACAGCGCATTTGGAAAGCGGTGAAATCATCGGACAAAGTCAGCATGGATTTGTGAAAGGAAAATCATGTCTGATGAATCTCATAGAATTTTTTGAAGATGTAACTAGTAGAGTGGATAGGGAAGACCAGTGGTTGTGGTATATTTGGATTTTCAAAAGGCTTTTGACAAGGTCCCACACAGGAGATTAGTGTGCAAACTTAAAGCACACGGTATTGGGGGTAAGGTATTGAAGTGGATAGAGAATTGGTTAGCAGACAGGAAGCAAAGAGTGGGAATAAACGGGACCTTTTCAGAATGGCAGGCAGTGATTAGTGGGGTACCGCAAGGCTCAGTGCTGGGACCCCAGATTTTACAATATATATTAATGACTTGGATGAGGGAATTAAATGCAGCAACTCCAAGTTTGCAGATAACACGAAGCTGGGCGGCAGTGTTAGCTGTGAGGAGGATGCTAAGAGGATGCAGGGTGACTTGGATAGGTTAGGTGAGTGGGTAAATTCATGGCAGATGCAATTTAATGTGGATAAATGTGAGGTTATCCACTTTGGTGGCAAAAACAGGAAAACAGATTATTATCTGAATGGTGGCTGATTAGGAAAAGGGGAAGTGCAACGAGTCCTGGGTGTCATTATACACGAGTCATTGAAAGTGGGCATGCAGGTACAGCAGGCGGTGAAAAAGGCGAATGGTATGCTGGCATTCATAGCAAGAGGATTGGAGTACAGGAGCAGGGAGGTACTACTGCAGTTGTACAAGGCCACACCTGGAGTATTGTGTGCCGTTTTGGTCTCCTAATCTGAGGAAAGACATTCTTGCCAAAGACGGAGTATAAAGAAGGTTCACCAGATTGATTCCTGGGATGGCAGGACTTTCATATGAGGAAAGACTGGATCAACTAGGCTTATACTCGTTGGAATTTAGAAGGCTTATACTCGTTGGAATTTAGAAGATTGAGGGGGGATCTTATTGAAACGTATAAAATCCTAAAGGGATTGGACAGGCTAGATGCAGGAAGATTGTTCCCGATGTTGGGGAAGTCCAGAACGAGGGGTCACAGTTTGAGGATAGAGGGGAAGCCTTTTAGGACCGAGATTAGGAAAAGTTTCTTCACACAGAGAATGGTGAATCTGTGGAATTCTCTGCCACAGGAAACAGTTGAGGCCAGTTCATTGGCTATATTTAAGAGGGAGTTAGATATGACCCTTGTGGCTAAAGGGATCAGGGGGTATGGAGGGAAGGCTGGTACAGAGTTCTGAATTGGATGATCAGCCATGATCATACTGAATGGCGGTGCAGGCTCGAAGGGCCAAATGGCCTACTCCTGCACCTATTTTCTATGTCTATAACTACCCTACCTGCTTCCCTTACCTTACACAATTCAATATCCTTCTCCTTAGTGAATACCAAAGAAAAGAAATTGTTCAAAATCTCCCCCATCTCTTTTGGTTCCGCACATAGCAGTCCACTCTGATTCTCTAAGGGACCAATTTTATCCCTCACCATCCTTTTGCTATTAATATAACTGTAGAAACCCTCTGGATTTATTTTCACCTTACTTGCCAAAGCAGCCTTGTATCTTCTTTTAGCTTTTCTAATTTCTTTCTTAAGATTCTTTTTACATTCTTTATATTCCTCGAGCACCTCATTAATTCTAAGCTGCCTATATTTGTTGAAGATCCCTCTCTTTTTCCGAACCAAGTTTCCAATATCCCTTGAAAACCATGGCTCTCTCAAACTTTTAACCTTTCCTTTCAACCTAACAGGAACATAAAGATCCTGTACCCTCAAAATTTCACCTTTAAATAACCTCCTTTTCTCTGTTACATCCTTCCCATAAAACAAATTGTCCCAGTCCACTCCTTCTAAATCCTTTTGCATCTCCTCAAAGTTAGCCTTTCTCCAATCAAAAATCTCAATCCTGGGTCCAGTCCTATCCTTCTCCATAATTATATTGAAACTAATGGCATTATTCTCATCGGAGAATAACAATACAGACCAATACTTAATTATGTGAGACTATAACCTTTGGTGTGAAGAGGTCTGGAGAATGACAAGCACAATATTTCCAGCATATTCACAAGGTGCCAAAACATTCAGATATGGGCCAAGTGCGGAGAGAGAGAGATATACAATGAAACAGGTCAACAGTTCACTGACTGTAATGGGAACTGTTGCAGAATTTAAAGGAAAAGAAAAACAATAAACACTAAGCCAACAGGGTCATTAAAAAACTCTCAGACTGAAAATTAAATGCCAACACCACGGCTGGAAGCAATAACTAAACACAAACTGAATACCGCTCCTTCTTAGCATCTCTCCTGCACAAAGACTAGGATAAGCAGGAAGCATAAATATCCTTGTGCTTTTGGTCAAGTCTTGACAAGACTATATCAAAAAGAAGGCAGTTAAATACCACCATAGTGAGACAGTAATTAGCAGAGTCCATGGCTGTGACACAATGCGGGTTAATGGAAAATTCTTTGTTGTATCAAGAGGGATAGATAATGAAGTCGGGACGTCTTGTTGGAACTGCAAGAAATTGCAATCTTGAGTATAGTTTTGGGTTCATCAATTAAGAAAGGAAAATGTTTGCTTTAGGGAGCATTCCCAGACATGAATCCCAGGATGAGGCTACTGCCCTATCAGGAGAGATCAGACAGACAGTGAAGACCAAGTTGATTGGTCCTAGGCTCACTGGAGTTTAGAAGTAGAAAATGTTTAAGATACTCAGGGGACTTGGTAGGGTAACTGCTGCAAAGTTGTTTACTCTGGTGAAAAGATTTGAACTAAGATGAAGACGAGGAATTCCTTCACTGAGAGGGTTCCAAATTCTGGCATTCACTGTCGGAGAGAGTTACAGATTACAAACCATCTAGTATAGTCAAGGTGTTTTTTTCAAAAAAAGGATCCAAATAATTATAGAGTTCATCAGGAAGTGGAGTTGTTCAGATCACAGTGGACTAGATGAATGGAAAAGCAGGAAATTTACACCTGACACCTGCTGCTATTTCTTATATCTCTAAGGAGCTAAATCAAATTCACACTGACTTATCGGGGAGCATTTAATAGGCTATTGGTGAGCTAGTTATACTTTATTTCTGACCCATACCACTCCTGCTGTTCACTGCTTGATGGGTTTTTATGTAAAGAAATTTACTGTGTTTAACAAGTTCTGCCCACGTGCTGAGTATTTGATGGGATAGTGGAGCATTACAATGGTCTGTCCACCTGAACTCCACCGACTGGGAGAGTTTGAAGCATTTGTTTACAGAAGCTTTAATCTGTGTGTAGACCATATTTTATCTCCTGGGAGTATACATCACTGAAACACATCTTTCTGCCCACCTTTTCCATTCTGACCAATGATCACCTATATAGACTAATTATTCTCCAGTGGGCCAGGCAAAGTCTGTGGGTGGAAAAGAAATATTGATCAAAGCATCAAAAGATATGGTGAGGAGGCAGGTGTATGGGGTTGAGTGGGATCCAGAATCAGCCATGATTGGCAGATCAGATTCAATGGGCTGAATGGCCTAATTCTGCTCCTATGCCTTATGGCAGGGGTAGGCAACCTTAAGCACAAATGATTTTCTAGCATGCGTTATTCATTAATTTGAGGCAAAACATAACTAGGTATATTTAAATGGATAATTCCCATATTTCAAGCTTTTTATGGCATTTATCTGGCCCACAGTCCGCTCATTAATACACAATCCGACCCACAGAGGCAAAAAGGTTGCCGACCCCTGTCTTATAGTCTCATGTTTCAGGTTGAAACCCTGCATCAGGCTGACAGCAGGATTTTGACCAAAAGCACTGACATTTGCTGCTCAACCTCCAGCTGATTTGTTTGTTGCTCCCCAGATTCCAGCATCTGCAGTCTCCGGCATCTCCTTTATGGTTTAAAAAAAAGAAATCCAAAAATCATAGGTGACTGAAAGTATTTAGCATGTTAAACACATCCTGCATAAGAAATCAGTGCAATCTTGCAGTTCACTAGCCAGATGGATGATCCCTGTAATGCAAGAAATTTCTGAAATTCTTTTCAAAAATTTTTCCTGTTACTGCACTGTTGGAGATTGCTTAGCATACACTGCTCAGTGCTGACACCTGGAGACAAACAATCCAGTGCAGTTGACAACTGGAGATGCCGGACAGACAAGAGGCAAAAAATGAAAACACAAAAACACCAACTTCAGAAATTAGTCCATTGTGCTTAAAACAAAAGTTCAAGCATTAAACCATGCACTGTCAACAGACATTACACACACAATAACAAAAATACACACTCAACAATTCAGAAATAGTCTTTCCCTCAGCGTCAGATTTCTGAATAGTCCATGAACCCAATAACAGTATTTTGTTATTTCTTTTTTTTTTGCGTTATTTATTTTTGTAACTTACAATAATCTTGCATCTTGACACTGTGCTGTACCCTAAAACCACAAATTTTATGCCATATGAGTGAATGATAATAAATCTAATTCTGATAAAAACGGAAAATGCTGCTCAGGCCAGATGTATGAGACTGTTAATGTTTTAGGTTTAAATCACCTGTAGTTATTTTATATTTGAGGCATCTGTAGCTTTTGTTTCCAACAAATATACACATCTCCCTCATCCACAGCTCTGCACATCACAGGCAACAGCCTCCCCTCTGTGTACACTTCTTGTTGCCTCATTAAAGAAGCCAGCATAATCAAAGATCTTACCCAACCCAGTCACTTTCTCTTCTTCCTTCCTCAATCAGACAGAAGATATAAAAGCCATAAAGCCATACCACCAGGCTCAAGGGCAGCTTCTATCCCCTGGTATAATGATTCGCTAGTGTGATCAAATGGATGCTTGACTTCACAATCTAGCCCATTATGATTTTGCACTGTTTACCTGCACTGCAGTGTTTATACTTCATTTTGCATTGTTATTGTTCTATTTCAATGCACTGTGTAATAATCTGATCAGTGTGAACGGTGTGCAAGACAATTTTTTCACTCTATTTTGGTACACGTGACAACAATAAACCATTTCCAGTTCATCCCTTCTCTAACCCACACACTTTTTTCTTCCTTTGTTCCAATTAAAATGGCCTTGACCTAGAACTGGGGTTTCCAACCATTTTTTTATGCAATGGACCAATATCATTAAGCAAGGGGTCCATAGACCGCTGACCTTAAACATTTCCTCTGTTTCTCTGCAGATGCTGAGCATCTCAACCACTTACTGCTGGTAAAACAGATTTTCCTCAATCTGGGCCCCACATTCCATATTGGCCAAGTCACACCTGTTGATCACCAGACCTGAACGGAGGAGAGAAGAATTTCGTAGAAAAAAATCATTCAGTAACCTTCCCCAATTCTGACACCACTGATCAAACACTGACACTTTTTAGATACCCACTACCCACAGACAATATTCTTCCAGCCAGGATGATCTCATCCTTTGAGAATGAGGTCCTAAATATACCATCAACTACTTCTGTTTAGCCGGTAAACAGAAACACTCTCACTTTGAAAAATGGGAGATATAACCTCAGCAACACACATCAAAGTTGCTGGTGAACGCAGCAGGCCAGGCAGCATCTCTAGGAAGAGGTACAGTCGACGTTTCAGGCCGAGACCCTTCGTCAATTAAAGAAGAGGAAGTACTGGCGATTTTAAGGAATATAAAAGGGGATAAGTCTCCGGGTCCGGACAAGATATTCTCTAGGACCTTGAGGGAAGTTAGTGTGGAAATAGCAGGGGTTCTAACAGAAATATTTCAAATGTCATTAGAAACAGGGATGGTGCCGGAGGATTGGCGTATTGCCCATGTTGTTCCATTGTTTAAAAAGGGTTCTAAGAGTAAACCTGGCAATTATCAGCCTGTGACTTTGACGTCAGTGGTGGGTAAATTGTTGGAAAGTATTCTTAGAGATGGTATATATAATTATCTGGATAGACAGGGTCTGAATTGGAACAGTCAACATGGATTTGTGTGTGGAAGGTCATGTTTGACAAACCTTATTGAATTTTTTGATGAGGTTACTAGGAAAGTTAACGAGGGTAAAGCGGTGGATGTTGTCTATATGGACTTCAGTAAGGCCTTTGACAAGGTTCCACACGGAAGGTTAGTTAGGAAGGTTCAATCATTAGGCATTAATATCGAAGTAGTAAAATGGATTCAGCAGTGGCTAGATGGGAGACGCCAGAGAGTAGTGGTGGATAACTGTGTGTCAGATTGGAGGACGGTGTGTAGTGGTGTGCCTCAGGGATCTGTACTTTCTCCAATGTTATTTGTCATAGATATTAAGGATCTGGATGATGGGATGGTAAATTGGATGAGTAAGTATGCAGATGATACTAAGATAGGTGGCATTGTGGATGATGAAGTAGGTTTTCAAAGCTTGCAGAGAGATTTAGGCCAGTTAGAAGAGTGAGCTGAAAGATGGCAGATGGAGTTTAATGCTGAAAAATGTGAGGTGCTACATTTTGGAAGGACTAATCAAAATAGGATATACATGGTAAATGGTAGGGCATTGAAGAATGCTGTAGGACAGAGGGATCTAGGAATAATGGTGCATAGTTCCCTGAAGGTGGAATCTCATGTGGATAGGGTGGTGAAGGCAGCTTTTGGTATGCTGGCCTTTATTAATCAGAGCATTGAGTATAAGAGTTGGGATGTAATGTTGAAATTGTATAAAGCATTGGTAAGGCCAAATCTGGAGTATTGTGTACAGTTCTGGTCACCGAATTATAGGAAAGATGTCAATAAAACTGAGAGAGTATAGAGAAGGTTTACTAAAATGTTGCCTGGGTTTCATCTCCAAAGTTACAGAGAAAGGTTGAACAGGTTAGGTATTTAAAATTATGAGGGGGATTGATAGAGTTGACGTGGATAGGCTTTTTCCATTGAGAGTGGGGGAGATTCGAACAAGAGGACATGAGTTGAGAGTTACAGGACAAAAGTTTAGGGGTAACATGAGGGGGAGCTTCTTTACTCAGAGAGCGGTAGCTGTGTGGAACGAGCTTCCAGCAGAAGAGATTGAGACACATTCGATGTTGTCGTTTAAAGTTAAATTGGATAGATATATGAACAGGAAAGGAATGGAGGGTTATGGGCTGAGTGCAGGTCGGTGGGACTAGGTGAGAGTAAGTGTTCAGCACGGACTAGAAGGGACTAGAAGGGCCGAGATGGCCTGTTTCCCTGCTGTAATTGTTATATGGTTATATTAAACACTGAAGGAAAAGATGACAGCAAATGAGTCACCTGCAGTGATGGATGTGAATGGTGCAGCTGGCTAGGTGCAGGCAGCCCTGGGATACCAACGCTGAATTTATAGACACTTCTACATTGGAACAGCTCGCATCATATTATTACACCTAAGTCTCGGGCACTTAAAAACCTTGGTTTCTAGGAACGGCATAATTTATTTTCTCTCGCTCTTCCCACTTTTAGTAATTATTCTCACCTGTTTTCGATATCATTCATTGCAATACCGTGGAGCTGTGGTTACCACATCGAATGATTTTTGTGTATTTTCCGACTTACGGACAAAAGCAAAATTTGGACATCTCTGAAAACGGAAGCTGTACGTCACTCGTGGACGGCTTGTATTATTCTTTGGGATGGGATCGAAAGCAAGCTGACTAACAGAGTACAGGTTATTGATTACGTTTAAACTATACACACTTAATCAATAAGCCTTAAAGTTAAATAAAAGATAGATATTAATACAAATAAGGATAGCAAGGCAGAGAAAGACCCTTGTCCCGGGTCATTGGAGTATGTATTAGAAGAGCAACCAAAACCTCTTGAAAAAAAGTCTTAAAGTTGGCATTCTTGGACGGGACTGGAGGAGCCAGGGTCGGGGGCGCTGCCCCGTTGTCCCACTGCGGTTCGTCATCTTCCTCAGCCAACGCCCTCACGAAGGTACGGTTGCCGAGGACAGCCCAATAGGTGCCTGTTTCTCGGTGGGGTATAGGTTGACAGGGGGCATCCCGCTGCCCTGTGCTCACCTCTTCTGCTGCACCACGTGCATCTGGTAGAGCCGCGGACCCAGCCCCGAGTCCGGCGTTCGCAACCAATTCGCTATCGCCAGCCTCCAGCCGTCCCATAGCAAGCCCGGCATCTTCCTCCTGTGCTCTCCTCCTCCACCACCCTCAGCTCAGGTTTAAGTTAAGTGTATTTAGCTGTTGGAATCTCTGCCCTCACGGAAGCAATAGAACATTAGTGAATTGTCATACCTCTGGGGGAGGAGCTGCCAAACTATGCATGTCTTTGTTTTCCGGGAATGTCTTTGTGAATCCGGGAGCATTGGTAGAGGGAAATAGAAAGTTGGACGGGGTTCCAATGCTGCCAGACCCATTGAATTCCTCCGGCAGATTGTTGCTCTAGATGGAATCTGCTTTCTCCTTCCCCCGCCCCACTCCCCACCTCCCCGGTCCTTTCTCTCTTCGTCCTGCTTTACCAAATTCATCTCGCACACAGCCAACCTCCCCCAGCTCCCCATCATCCAGTTTATTTCTCTTCCTCCATTTGTCCAAAGCCACACACTCCCCCCACTGGGTCGCACCCCACACCCCTGTTTCCACCTGATCTCCCAACCTCCCCTATCAGATTCCATGCTCCACGTTCCTCTCCTATATGAGATCCCATCATCTGCAGCCCTTTGTCACGTCCACCTATTACCTCCCAGCCTGACACTATTTCCACTTATCCATCTGCCAGTCACCCCTCCTACCTCCATCTACTGATCAACTATCAGCTCTTGCTCTGCCTCTTCTCCTCACTTCTTTATCTTGTCTATCTCCGGTCAGCATCATTCCAGACGAAGGGTCTAAAACCAGAATGTCAACTCCCTAACCCTCGCCCATCCTGCCAGATGATGCCTCACCTGCTGAATTCCTCTAGCAGTTTTTGGTGGAAAAGGAAAGGCCATTCATCCAAAAGCTTTTCAAAATCTGCGTATCCCTGATCCTTTTAATAACCTCACGTTCTTAAGCATCAAAGTGGTTGAAGATAATTTTAGGAGCAATATCTGCTTACCTGGAGTTAATTCTAATTGAGTGAGTACGTAAGCATGTACTCTGTGACTAACCAGTGTCTGCCAGTCACATCTTGTTCAACATACATTTCCATTGACTTCTGGAAATTAAAACCGTAATGGGAGTGCAGAAAAATGTTCAGAATTTACTTGTAATGCTCAGACATTGAAGTTATGTAAAGGTTCTTCCCATCCTTGGAAGCCATGGATAGTTTACAACCAAAGATTTCCTGAGGTGCAGTCATTGATGTACAGTGCGTGGCTGGATCTTGTGCAGAGGAAGATGCCACTTTGAAACCACTTATTATGGTGATAAATACCAGTCAGAAGATGGAAAGTTAGATTCTGGAACAGACTGGGGGCTTAGCAGAGGTCAGGGCTTGGATATCAGAATAGCTAAAATTCTTCATAATCCATGAAACTTTAATCCTCAGCCTCTAGACCAGGCTGCCAGTGAAAATTCTATTACTCACCTTTGGAAAGTATGTTGAAATATCCATCAGGAAAGATATAAAGAGCTTGAATTAAAGATCTCATCTGAGATGGTACTTCCAACAAATGGGACCCCCCCCCTGCCGCATCATGCTCCAAATCTCTAGTTTTTAATGGATGTTCTTAATCTTGACCCCTAGTACGTGGTCCAATCTTTGGGATTAAGGTCATGGCTACTGGGGATGGTATCCACTCCCATAATTGCACTGTCCCTGTCTCTGTCATGGTCTGGTCCGTGGATTCCGTATTCCGGCTATTCCTTTTTTCCCTTGTTCCATTAGGCACCTTAATTGAGGCACCTGATTCTCGTTTCAGGCTGGCAACAGAGATAGCTTTGGGGTCCAGTGATTTCTTGCTGGACAGCCCTTGTTAGTAACCTTGTCAGAATCTTTGTCATGTTAACCCGCCGTAGTGAGACTAGAGCCGCTGTCTGTAGTTCCTGGGCCACGTCAAGGGCTTGCCGCTACTTAGAGCCTTTTCGTGTCAAGATAAAGAACAGTCTATCATTGTGTAGTTTGTCTCTCCGTGTTCTCTCCTCCGCTGGGTAGGTCCAGCCGTTCGCCGCTACCCTGAGGGTAAAATGGTCTCAGTGTTTTGTGCCCTGTGTCTAAGGAGAGTCCCGGCTCTATGTCCTGTGTCCAAGGAGGAGCCCCGACTCAGTGTTCTGTTTCCCGTGCCTAAGAAGAGTCCTGGCTCTATGTCCTGTGTCCAAGGAGGAGCCCCAGCTCAGTGTTCCATGTCCTGTGTCTAAGAAGAGTCCCGGCTCTATGTCCTGTGTCAGAGGAGCCCTGGCTCAGTGTTCCATGTCCTGTGTCTAAGAAGAGTACTGGCTCTATGTCCTATGTCCAAGAAGGAGCCCCAACTCAGTGTTCTATGTCCTGTGCCTAAGTCAAGTCTGAGCATAGTCCAAGTCGAGAGCCAAATTCCAAGTCCAAGTCAAGAGTCAAGTACCAAGTCCAAGTCGAGGGTCAAGTCCAAGTCAAGTCCAAGCTAAGTCTGAGTCAAGTCCAAGCCAAGTCCGAGTCAAGTCCGAGTCAAGTCCAAGCCAAGGCTGAGTCAAGTCCAAGCCAAGTTGGAGTCCAGTCCAAGACAAGTCCAGGTTCAGTCCAAGCTAAGTCCGAGCCAAGTCTGAATCAAGTCCAAGCTAAGTCTGAGTCAAGTCCAAGCCAAGTCCGAGCCAAGTCCGAGTCAAGTCCAAGCCAAGTCTGAGTCAAGTCCAAGCCAAGTCGGAGTCCAGTCCAAGCCAAGTCCTAGTTCTGATCAAGAGCCAACTTTAGACCCAGGTACTGAGTCCCTGCCAAGACCCGAGTCCCGAGTCATGACCTGAGTTCCCTGTCAAATTCAAGTCCCAAGTCCAAGTCCAGGTTTTCCGGTTTGTTACTCTTCATCTACCTTCGCGTTATCATTTTGTTATCACTTCTCGGCTTCCTTAGCATTCTTAATAAACATAGTCCAGTTCCTAGTACTTCAGTGTCTGTGTCTTGTGTTTGGGTCCACTTCTATCAACCCCATATGATAGACACTATTACAATCTTTTCACTTTCATCGGGTGTAGTGTGGTACTTTGCTTAGTTGCTGTTCCTCCTGTTAAAGCCTTCTTTTGTTTTAGAGTTGCAAGTGCTGAGGATACTTCAACATTACTGTCTTCATACCCCTTTCTGCCAGAACCCAGTCAGATCACCCTGTCCTTGACCACTGATTAAATCTGAAGTACATACATAACTTCACAACATTATCATTAGAACAAGCATAGATTTGATGGGCCAGATATCTAACTTCTTGGTTGGAAAAAATATCAATGACCTTTTTCTGCTTTCTGCTACCATAAGAACATAAGAAATAGCAGCAGGAGTGGGCCATCTGGCCTGTCGAGCCTGCTCTGCCATTCATTAAGATCATGGCTGGTCTGGCCATGGACTCATCTCCATCTACCTGCCTTTTCCCCATAACCCTTAATTCCCCTACCAAGAAATTTAAAGATAAATAGTTATAAGCTCATCCAGTTGACTTCAAAGTAGGTAAGTTTAATTAACTAAAAGCTTATTTTACATGGAAATTATACTTAAGTGTTCCCAATTTTAGCACTGAAAGTACTGTGATGAAGGATTAGAGCACTCTTGGTAACCAGTACCTGAACCAATGTCATTATCCATTAACAGTATAGTGGTCTAGAGTTTGTGGTGATTGACTAAACTAAGCCAGCACATGGAACCTGTAACTGGGAAATATAAAATATTTTTATTCTTACAGCAGTTCTTCTGGAAGGAATCCACTGTAGGTCTCAAGTCCCAGTACAATATTTTTATGCTTTTAAAAACAAACACACCAGTAGATGATTAACAGCATTTTCAATGCCTATAATCACCTACTTAGCAAAAACATTTTGTATATAGAATATTGTGAGGCCTATGTCAGTCAGGGTTGACCATGGATGTTGCATCCTAGCTATCAAGAAACGCAAGCCTTTGCGGTATGGAGAGCAAGTGGTTGCCCATGTAGCAAGCTCCCCCTCTCCATGTATCTGATGAACACAAAGGAATGGCAGACTGAAACAGTTTGGTATCAGTAGCATCGCAGGAGTTGGAAACATCTTAACATAACTCCCCACATGATCCTGAGATGTTGGACACCTGTTATGTCACTTAGCTATTCAAGACAAAAAAGTTGATTTCTCAGTGCATAGAGTGCTTTGGATTTAAAAGTATATATTTCAATTTTACTCTAAAGTACTGACTGGAAAACTTTATGGAAACATCTTAATGTAACTCCCCACATGATTCTGAGTTGTCTGAGAGCTGTTATATCACTTAGCTCTTCAAGATAAAAAAGTTGATTTCTCAGAGCATACAGAGCATTAGCATTGAAAGAAGAATACATTTAATTTTTACTCAAAACTACTGACTGCAATCCTAATGCAAACATCTTAACATAACTCCCCACGTGATCCTGAGATGTTTGACACCTGTTATATCACTTAGCTATTCAAGGCAGAAAAAGTTGATTTCTCAGTGCATACAATGCCTTGCATTAAAAGTATATATTTCAATTTTACTATAAACTACTGAATGCAAACCTTATGGAAACATCTTAAGATAACTCCCCACATGATTCTGAGTTGTGTGAGAGCTGTTATATCACTTATCTCTTCAAGATAAAAAAGTTAATTTCTCAGTGCATACAGTGTCTTCACTAAGGAGGACATAAATAATCTTCCAGAAATAGTAGGGGACAGAGGGTCCAGTGAGATGGAGGAACTGAGCGAAATACATGTTAGTAGGGAAGTGGTGTTAGGTAAGTTGAAGGGATTGAAGGCAGATAAATCCCCAGGGCCAGATGGTCTGCATCCCAGAGTGCTTAAGGAAGTAGCCCAAGAAATAGTGGATGCATTAGTGATAATTTTTCAAAACTCATTAGATTCTGGACTAGTTCCTGAGGATTGGAGGGTGGCTAATGTAACTCCACTTTTTAAAAAAGGAGGGAGAGAGAAACCGGGGAATTATAGACCGGTTAGCCTAACGTCGGTGGTGGGGAAACTGCTGGAGTCAGTTATCAAGGATGTGATAACAGCACATTTGGAAAGCGGTGAAATGATCGGACAAAGTCAGCATGGATTTGTGAAAGGAAAATCATGTCTGACGAATCTCATAGAATTTTTTGAGGATGTAACTAGTAGAGTGGATAGGGGAGAACCAGTGGATGTGGTATATTTGGATTTTCAGAAGGCTTTTGACAATGTCCCACACAAGAGATTAGTGTGCAAACTTAAAGCACACGGTATTGGGGGTAAGGTATTGGTGTGGCTGGAGAGTTGGTTAGCAGACAGGAAGCAAAGAGTGGGAATAAACGGGACCTTTTCAGAATGGCAGGCGGTGACTAGTGGGGTACCGCAAGGCTCAGTGCTGGGACCCCAGTTGTTTACAATATATATTAATGACTTGGATGAGGGAATTAAATGCAGCATCTCCAAGTTTGCGGATGACATGAAGCTGGGTGGCAGTGTTAGCTGTGAGGAGGATGCTAAGAGGATGCAGGGTGACTTGGATAGGTTGGGTGAGTGGGCAAATTCATGGCAGATGCAACTTAATGTGGATAAATGTGAAGTTATCCACTTTGGTGGCAAAAATAGGAAAACAGATTATTATCTGAATGGTGGCTGATTAGGAAAAGGGGAGGTGCAACGAGACCTGGGTGTCATTATGCACCAGTCATTGAAAGTGGGCATGCAGGTACAGCAGGCGGTGAAAAAAGCGAATGGTATGCTGGCATTTATAGCGAGCAGGATTCGAGTACAGGAGCACGGAGGTACTACTGCAGTTGTACAAGGCCTTGGTGAGACCACACCTGGAGTATTGTGTGCAGTTTTGGTCCCCTAATCTGAGGAAAGACATCCTTGCCATAGAGCAAAGAAGGTTCACCAGATTGATTCCTGGGATGGCAGGACTTTCATATGAAGAAAGACTGGATGAACTGGGCTTGTACTCGTTGGAATTTAGAAGATTGAGGGGGGATCTGATTGAAACGTATAAGATCCTAAAGGGATGGGACAGGCTAGATGCAGGAAGATTGTTCCCGATGTCGGGGAAGTCCAGAACGAGGGGTCACAGTTTGAGGATAGAGGGGAAGTCTTTTAGGACCGAGATTAGGAAAAACTTCTTCACACAGAGAGTGGTGAATCTGTGGAATTCTCTGCCACAGGAAATAGTTGAGGCCAGTTCATTGGCTATATTTAAGAGGGAGTTAGATATGGCCCTTGTGGCTACGGGGGTCAGGGGGTATGGAGGGAAGGCTGGGGCAGGGTTCTGAGTTGGATGATCAGCCATGATCATAATAAATGACGATGCAGGCTCAAAGGGCTAAATGGCCTACTCCTGCACCTATTTTCTATGTTTCTATGTAATACTATGGCATTAAAAGAAGTATACATTTCAATTTTACTCAAAAGTACTGACTGGAAACTTGATGGAAACATCTTAACATAACTCCCCACATGATTCTGAGATGTTTGACACCTGTTATATCCCTTAGCTATTCAAGATAAAAAAGTTGGCTTCTCAGTGCATAAAGTATTTGAGCATTAAAAGTATATATTTCAATTTTACTCTAAACTACTGAATGCAAATCTTATGGAAACATCTTACTATAACTCCCCACATGATTCTGAGTTGTCTGAGAGCTGTTATATCTCTTAGCTCTTCAAGATAAAAAAAAGTTGATTTCTCAGTGCATACAGTGCTTTGGCATAGAAAGAAGTATACATTTCAATTTTACTCAAAACTACTGACTTGAAACTTGATGGAAAGATCTTAACATAACTCCCCACATGATTCTGAGTTGTCTGAGAGCTGTTATATCACTTAGCTATTCAAGATAAAAAAGTTGATTCTCAGTGCATACAGTGCTTTCGCATTGAAAGAAGTATACATTTCAATTTTACTCAAAGGTACTGACTGCAAACCTAATGGAAACATCTTAACATAACTCCCCACATGATCCTGAGATGTTTGACAGCTGTTATATCACTCATGTCTTCAAGATAAAAAAGTTGATTTCTCAGTGCATACAGTGCTTTAGCAATAAACGAAGTATGTATTTCAAATTTACTCAAAGGTACTGACTGCAAACCTAATGGAAACATCTTAACATAACTCCCCACATGATCCTGAGATGTTTGACAGCTGTTATATCACTCATGTCTTCAAGACAAAAAAGTTGATTTCTCAGTGCATGCAGTGCTTTTGCATTAAAAGTATATATTTCAATTTTACTCTAAAGAACTGAATGCAAACCTTATGGAAACATCTTGATATAACTCCCCACGTGATTCTGAGTTGTGTGAGAGCTGTTATATCACTTAGCTCTTCAAGATGAAAAAGTTGATTTCTCAGTGCATACAGTGCTTTGGCATTAAAAGATGTATTTCAATTTTACTCAATAGTACTGAATGGAAAACTGAAGGAAACTTCTTGAAATACCTCCCCACATGATTCTGGGATGTTTGACACCTGTTATATCACTCAGATATTCAAGATAAAAAAGTTGATTTCTTAGTGCATACAGTGCGTTAGCATTGAAAGAAGAATACATTTCAAATTTACTCAAAAGTACTGACTTGAAACTTGATGGAAACATCTTAAAATAACTCCCCACATGATTCTGAGTTGTCTGAGAGCTGTTATATCATGTAGCTATTCAAGATAAAAAAGTTGATTTCTCAGTGCATACAGTGCTTTGGCATTGAAAGAAGTATACATTTCAATTTTACTCACAGGTACTGACTGCAAACTTGATGGAAACATCTTAAAATACCTCCCCACATGATTCTTAGATGTTTGGCACCTGTTATATCGCTTAGATATTGAAGATAAAAAAGTTGATTTTTCAGTGCATTAGCATTGAAAGAAGAATACATTTCAATCTTACTCAAAACTACTGACTGCAAACCTAATGGAAACATCTTAACATAACTCCCTGCATGATCCTGAGATGTTTGACACCTGTTATATCATTTAGCTCTTCAGGACAAAAAAGTTGATGTCTCATTGCATACACAGCTTTGGCATTAAAAGAATATATTTCAATTTTACTCTAAAGTACTGAATGCAAACCTGATGGAAACATCGTAACGTAACTCCCCACATGAATCTGAGATGTTTGAAAACAGATATATCACTCAGACATTCAAAATAAAAAAGTTGATTTCTCAGTGCATGCAGTGCATTGGCATTGAAAGAAGAATACATTTCAGTTTTACTCAAAACTACTGACTGCAAACCTAATGGAAACATTTTAACATAAACCCCACATGATTCTGAGATGTTTGACACCAGTTATATCACTCAGGCATTCAAGATAAAAAAGTTGATTTCTCATAAAAATGCAGGGCGTTGGCACTGAAAGAGGTATACATTTCAATTTTACTCATAGGTACTGACTGCAAACCTGATGGAAACATAATAACATAACTCCCCAAATGATTCTAAGATGTTTCGCACCAGTTATATCACACAGGTATTCCAGACAAAAAAATTGATTTCTCAATGCATACACCGCTTTCGAATTAAAAGTATATATTTCAATTTTACTCTAAAGCACTGAATGCAAAGCTGATGGAAATATCTTAACATAACTCCCCACATGATTCTGAGATGTTTGACATCAGTTATATCACTCAGGCATTCAAAATTAAAAAAGTTGATTTCTCTGTGCATGCAGTGCATTGGCATTGAAAGAAGAATGCATTTCAATTTTACTCAAAACCACTGACTGCAACCCTGATGGTAACATCATAACATAACTCCCCACATCATTCTGAGATGTTTGACACCAATTATATCACTCAGGCATTCAAGATAAAAAAAGTTGATTTCTCATAGGATGCAGTGCTTTGGCATTGAAAGAAGTATACATTTCAATTTTACTCATAGGCGCTGACTGCAAACCTGATGGAAACATCAGAGCATAATTCCCCACATGATTCTGAGATGTTTGACACCAGTTATATCACTCAGGCATTCAAGATAAAAAAGTTGATTTCTCATACCATGCATGGCATTGGCTTAGAAAGAAGTGTACATTTCAATTTTACTCAAAACCACTAACTGAAAACATAATGGAAACATCTTAACATAACTCCCCACATGATGCTGAGATGTTTGACACCTGTTATATCATTTAGCTATTCAAGACAAAAAAGTTGATTTCTCTTTGCATAAACTGCCTTGGCTTTAAAAGTATATATATCAATATTACTCAAAACTACTGAATGCAATCCTAATGGAAACATCTTAACAAAACTCCCCACATGATTCTGAGCTGTTTGACACCAGTTATATCACTTAGGCATTCAAAATAATAAAGTTGATTTCTCAGTGCATGCAGGGCTTCAGCACTGAAAGAAGAATACATTTCAATTTTACACAAAACTACTGACTGAAAACCTAATGGAAACAAGTTAACATAACTCCCCACATGATCCTGAGATGTTTGACACTTGTTATATCATTTAGGTATTCAAGACTAAAACGTTGATGTCTCATTGCATACACTGCTTTGGCATTAAAAGTATATATTTCAATTTTACTCTACAGTACTGAATGCAAACCTGATGGAAACATCTTAACATAACTCCTCACATGATTCTGAGATGTTTGACATCAGTTATATCACTCAGGCATTCAAAATAAAAAAGTTGATTTCTCAGTGCATGCAGTGCATTGGCATTGAAAGAAGAATACATTTCAATTTTATTCTAAACTACTGACAGCAAACCTAATGGAAACATTTTAACATCACTCCCCACATGATTCTGAGATGTTTGACACCAGTTATATCACTCAGGCGTTCAAGATAAAAAAGTTTATTTCTCATACCATGCATTGAAAAGAAGTCTACATTTCAAATTTACTCAAAACTACTGACTGCAAACCTAATGGAAACATCTTAACTTAACTCCCCACATGATTCTGAGATGTTTGACTCCAGTTATAGCAATCAGGTATTCAGGATAAAAAAAGTTGATTTCTCAGAGCATGCAGTGCATGGGCATTGAAAGAATACATTTCAATATTACTCAAAACTACTGACTGCAAACCTAATGGAAACAACATAACATAACTCCCCGCATGATTCTGAGATGTGTGACACCAGTTATATCACACAGGTTTCCAAGATAAAAAAGTTGATTTCTCAGTGCATGCAGTGCATTGGCATTGAAAGAAGAATACATTTCAATTTTACACAAAACTACTGACTGCAAACCTAATGGAAACATCTTAACATAACTCTCCACATGATTTTGAGATGTTTGACTCCAGTTATAGCAATCAGGCATTCAAGATAAAAAAGTTGGCTTCTCATAGCATGCAGTGTTTTGGCATTGAAAGAAGTATACATTTCAATTTTACTCATAGGTACTGACTGCAACCCTGATGGAAACATCATAGCATAACTCCCCACATGATTCTGAGATGTTTGACACCAGTTATATCACTCAGACATTCAAGATAAAAAAGTTGATTTCTCATAGGATGCAGTGCTTTGGCATTGAAAGAAGTATACATTTCAATTGTACTCATAGGCACTGACTGCAAACCTGATGGAAACATCAGAGCATAACGCCCCACATGATTCTGAGATGTTTGACACGAGTTATATCACTCAGGCAGTCAAGATAAAAAAGTTGATTTATCATACCATGCATGGCATTGGCATTGAAAGAAGTATACATTTCAATTTTACTCAAAACTACTGACTGCAAACCTAATGGAAAGATGTTAACATGCCCCCCACATGATGCTTTGATGTTTGACACCTGTTATATCATTTAGCTATTCAAGACAAAAAAGTTGATTTCTCTTTGCATGCACTGCTTTGGCTTTAAAAGTATATATATCAATATTACTCTAAAGTACTGAATGCAAACCAGATGGAAACATCATAACATAACTCCCCACAGGATTCTCAGATGTTTCACACTAGTTATATCACACAGGTCTTCAAGATAAAAAAGTTGATTTCTCAGCGTATGCAGGGCGTTGACATTGAAAGAAGAATACATTTCAATTTCACTCAAAACTACTGACTGCAAACCTAATGGAAGCATCTTAACATAACTCCGCACATGAATCTGAGATTTTTGACACCAGTTATATCACTCAGGCATTCAAACTAAAAAAGTTGATTTCTCAGTGCATGCAGAACATTGGCATTGAAAGCAGAATACATTTCAATTTTACTCAAAACTACTGACTGCAACGCTAATGGAAACATCTTCGCATAACTCCCCACATGATTCTGAGATGTTTGACACCAGTTATATGACTCAGGCATTCAAGATAAAAAAGATTGGTTTCTTATATCATGCAGTGCGCTGGCATTGAAACAAGTATACATTTCAATTTTACTCATAGGTACTGACTGCAAACCTGATGGAAACTACTTAACATAACTACCCACATCATCCTGAGATGTTTGACACCTGTTATATCACACAGGTATTCAAGATAAAAAAGTTGATTTCTCAGTGCATGCAGTGCATTGGCATTGAAAGAATACATTTCAATATTACTCAAAACTACTGACCGCAAACCTAATGGAAACATCATAACATAATTCCCCACATGATTCTGAGATGTTTCACACCAGCTATATCCCACAGGCATTCACGATAAAAAAGTTGATTTCTCAGTGCATCCAGTGCATTGGTATTGAAAGAAGAATATATTTCAATTTAACTCAAAACTACTGACTGCAAACCTAATGTAAACATCTTAACATAACTCCCCACATGATTCTGAGATGTTTGACACATGTTATATCATTTAGCTATTCAAGACAAAAAAGTTGATTTCTCATTGCACAGACAGCTTTGGCTTTAAAAGTATATATATTAATATTACTGAAAAGTACTGAATGCAAACCTGATGGAAACATCTTAACGTAAGTCCCAACATGATTCTGACATGTTTGACATCAGTTATATCACTCAGGCATTCAAAATTAAAAAGTTGATTTCTCAGTGCAAGCACTGCACTGGTATTGAAAGAAGAATGGATTTCAATTTTACTCAAAACTACTGACTGCAAGCCTAATCGAAACATCTTAACATAACTCCCCACATGATTCTGAGATGTTTCACACCAGTTATATCACTCAGGCGTTCAAGATAAAAAAGTTGATTGCTCTTAACATGCGGGCGTTGGCATTGAAAGAAGCATACATTTCAATTTTACTCAGAGGTACTGACTGAAAACCTGATGGAAACATTTTAACATAACTCCCCACATGATTCTGAGATGTTTCACACCAGTTATATCACACAGGCAGTGAAGATAAAAAAGTTGATTTCTCATAGCATGCAGTGCTTTAGCATTGAAAGAAGTATACATTTCAATTTTACTCATAGCTACTGACTGCAAACCTGATGGAAACATCATAACATAACTCCCCACATGATTCTGAGATGTTTGACACCAGTTATATCACTCAGCTATTCAAGATAAAAAAGTTGATTTCTCAGTGAATGTAATGCATTAGCATAGAAAGAAGCATACATTTCAATTTTACTGAAAACTACTGACTGCAAACCTAATGGAAACATCTTAGCATAACTCCCCACATGATTCTGAGATGTCTGACACCAGTTATAAGACTCAGGCATTCAAGATAAAAAAGTTGATTTCTTATAACATGCAGTGCGTTGGCTTTGAAACAAGTATACATTTCCATTTTACTCATTGGTACTGACTGCAAACCTGATGGAAACATGATAGCATAACTCCCCACATGATTCTGAGATGTTTGACACCAGATATATCACACAGGTATTCAAGATAAAAAAGGTTGATTTCTCAGAGCATGCAGTGCATTGGAATTGAAACAATACATTTCAATATTACTGAAAACTAATGACTTCAAACCTAATGGAAACAACATAACATAACTCCCCACATGATTCTGAGATGTTTGACACCAGTAATATCGCACAGGTATTCAAGACAAAGAAGATGATTTCTCAGTTCATACAGTGCATTAGCTTTGAAAGAAGAATACATTTCAATTTTACTCAAAACCACTGACTGTACACCTAATGGAAAGATCTTAACATAACTTCCCATATGATCCTCAGGTGTTTGACACCTGTTATAAAATTTAGCTATTCAAGACAGAAAAGTTGATTTCTCATTGCACACACCGCTTTGGCTTTAAAAGTATATATATCAATATTACTCAAAGGTACTGAATGCAAACCTGATGGAAATATCTTAACATAAGTCCCCACATGATTCTGAGATGTTTGACATCAGTTATATCACGCAAGCATTCAAGATAAAAAAGTTGATTTCTCAGTGCATGCAGGGCATTGGCATTGAAAGAATACATTTCAATTTTACTCAAAGCTACTCACTGCAAGCCTAATGGAAAGATCTGAACATAACTCCGCATATGATTCTAAGATGTTTGACATCAGTTATATCAATCAGGCATTCAAATTTAAAAAGTTGATTTCTCAGTGCATGTAATGCATTGGCAAAGAAAGAAGAATACATTTCAATTTTACTGAAAACTACTGACTGCAAACCTAATGGAAACACCTTAACATAACTCCCCACATCATCCTGAGACGTTTGACACCAGTTATATCATTTAGTTATTCAAGACAAAAAAGTTGATTTCTCTTTGCATACACTGCTTTGGCATTAAAAGTATATATTGCAATTTTACTCTAAAGTACTGAATGCAAACCTGATGGAAACATCTTAACATAAGTCCCCACATGATTCTGAGATGTATGACATCAGTTATATCACTCTGGCATTCAAACTATAAAAGTTGATTATTCAGTGCATGCAGTGCATTGGCATTGAAAGAAGAATACATTTCAATTTTACTCAGAACTACTGACTGTAAACCTAATGGAAACATCTTAGCATAACTCCCCACATGATTCTGAGATGTCTGACACCAGTTATATGACTCAGGCATTCAAGATAAAAAAGTTGATTTCTCATAACATGCATTTCGTTGGCATTGAAACAAGAATACATTTCAATTCTACTCAAAACTACTGACTGCAAACTTAATGGAAAGATCTTAACATAACTTCCCACATGATCCTTAGATGTTTGACACCTGTTTTATCATTTAGCTATTCAAGACAAAAAATGTTGATTTCTCATTGCATACACAGCTTTGCCTTTAAAAGTATATATATCAATATTACTCAAAAGACTTGAATGCAACCCTGATAGAAACATCTTAACATGAGTCCTCACATGATTCTGAGATGTTTGACACCAGTTATATCACACTGGTATTCAAGATAAAGAAGATGATTTCTCAGTTCATACACTGCTTTAGCTTTGAAAGTATATATATCAATATTACTCAAAAGTACTGAATGCAAACCTGATGGAAACATCTTAACATACGTCCCCACATGATTCTGAGATGTTTGACATCAGTTATATCACTCAGGCATTCAAAATAAAAAAGTTGATTTCTCAGTGCATGCAGTGCATTGGCATTGAAAGAATACATTTCAATTTTGCTCAAAACTAATGACTGCAAACCTAATGGAAACATTTTAACATAACTCCCCACATGATTCTGAAGTGCTTGACACCAGTTATATCACTCAGGCATTCAAGAGAAAAAAGTTGATTTCTCATAGCATGCAGTTCTTTTTCATTGAAAGAAGCATACGTTTCAATTTTACTCAAAACTACTGCCTGCAAACCTGATGGAAACTACTTAACAGAACTCCCCACATGATTCTGAGATGTTTCACGCCAGTTACATAACACAGGCATTCAAGATAAAAAAGTTGATTTCTTATAACATGCAGTGCGTTGCCATTGAAAGAAATATACATTTTAATTTTACGCATACGTACTGACCGCAAACCTGATGCAAACATCATAACATAGCTCCCCAGATGATTCTGAGATTTTTGACACCAGTTATATCACACAGGTATTCAAGATAAAAAAGTAGATTTCTCAATCCATGCAGAGCATTCGCATCGAAAGAATACATTTCAATATTACTCAAAACTACTGACTGCAAACCTAATGGAAACAACATAACATAACTCCCCACATGATTCTGAGATGTTTGACAGCAGTTATATCACACAGGTATTCAAGAGAAAAAAGTTGATTTCTCAGTGCATGCAGGGCATTGGCATTGAAAGAATACATTTCAATTTTACTCAAAGCTACTCACTGCAAACCTAATGGAAAGATCTGAACATAACTCCGCATATGATTCTAAGATGTTTGACAGCATGTATATCAATCAGGCATTCAAATTTAAAAAGTTGATTTCTCAGTGCATGCAACGCTTTGGCAAAGAAAGAAGAATACATTTCAATTTTACTGAAAACTACTGACTGCAAACCTAATGGAAACACCTTAACATAACTCCCCACATCATCCTGAGATGTTTGACACCAGTTATATCATTTAGTTATTCAAGACAAAAAAGTTGATTTCTCTTTGCATACACTGCTTTGGCATTAAAAGTATATATTGCAATTTTACTCTAAAGTACTGAATGCAAACCTGATGGAAACATCTTAACATAAGTCCCCACATGATTCTGAGATGTATGACATCAGTTATATCACTCTGGCATTCAAACTATAAAAGTTGATTATTCAGTGCATGCAGTGCATTGGCATTGAAAGAAGAATACATTTCAATTTTACTCAAAACTACTGACTGCAAACCTAATGGAAACATCTTAGCATAACTCCCCACATGATTCTGAGATGTCTGACACCAGTTATATGACTCAGGCATTCAAGATAAAAAAGTTGATTTCTTATAACATGCATTTCGTTGGCATTGAAACAAGGATACATTTCAATTTTACCCATAGATACTGACTGCAAACTTAATGGAAAGATCTTAACATAACTTCCCACATGATCCTTAGATGTTTGACACCTGTTTTATCATTTAACTATTCAAGACAAAATAGTTGATTTCTCTTTGCATACACTGCTTTGGCATTAAAAGTTTATATTGCAATTTTACTCTAAAGTACTGAATGCAAACCTGATGGAAACATCTTAACATAAGTCCCCACATGATTCTGAGATGTTTGACACTAGTTGTATCACTCAGGCATACAAGATAAAAAAGTTGATTTCTCAGTGCATGCAGTGCATTGGCATTGAAAGAGTACATTTCAATTTTACTGAAAACTAATGACTTCAAACCTAATGGAAACATCATAGCATAACTCCCCACATGACTCTGAGATGTTTGACACCAGTTATATCACACAGGTATTCAAGATAAAGAAGATGATTTCTCAGTTCATACAGTGCATTAGCTTTGAAAGAAGAATACATTTCAATTTTACTCAAAACTACTGACTGCAAACCTAATGGAAAGATCTTAACATCACTTCCCACATGATCCTGAGATGTTTGACACCTGTTATATCATTTAGCTATTCAAGACAAAAAAGTTGATTTCTCACTGAACACACTGCTTTGGCTTTGAAAGTATATATATCAATATTACTCAAAAGTACTGAATGCAAACCTGATGGAAACATCTTAACATATGTCCCCACATGATTCTGAGATGTTTGACATCAGTTATATCACTCAGGCATTCAAGATAAAAAAGTTGTTTTCTCTTAACATGCAGTGCGTTGGCATTGTAAGAAGTATACATTTCAATTTTACTCATAGGTACTGACTGAAAACATGATGGAAACATCATAGCATAACTCCCCACATGACTCTGAGATGTTTGACACCAGTTATATCACACAGGTATTCAAGATAATAAAGTTTGATTTCTCAATGCATACAGTGCATTGGCATTGAAAGAATACATTTCAATATTACTGACAACTAATGACTGCAAACCTAATGGAAACAACATAATATAACTCCCCACATGATTCTGAGATGTTTGACACCAGTTATATCACACACGTAATCAAGATAAAGAAGATGATTTCTCAATTCATACAGTGCATTAGCATTGAAAGAAGAATACATTTCAATTTTACTCAAAACTACTGACTGCAAACCTAATGTAAACATCTTAACATAACTCCCCACATGCTACTGAGATGTTTGACACCTGTTATATCAATTAGCTATTCAAGACAAAAAAGTTGATTTCTCGTTGCACACACAGCTTTGGCTTTAAAAGTATATATATTAATATTACTCAAAAGTACTGAATGCAAACCTGATGGAAACATCTTAACATAAGTCCCCACATGATTCTGAGATGTTTGACACCAGTTATATCACACAGGTTTCCAAGATAAAAAAGTTGATTTCTCAGTGCATACAGTGCATTGGCTTTGAAAGAAGAATACATTTCAATTTTACTCAAAACTACTGACTGCAAACCTAATGTAAACATCTTAACATAACTCCCCACATGATCCTTAGATGTTTGACACCAGTTATATCATTTCGCTATTCAAGACAAAAAAGTTGATTTCTCATTGAACACACTGCTTTGGCTTTAAAAGTATATATATCAATATTACTCAAAATGACTGTTTTGTTGGCATTGAAAGAAGCATACATTTCAATTTTACTCATAAGTACTGACTGAAAACCTTATGGAAACATCATAACATAACTCCCCACATGATTCTGAGATGTTTCACACCAGTTATATCACACAGGTATTCAAGATAAAAAAGTTGATTTCTCAGTGCATGTAATGCATTGGCATAGAAAGAAGAATAGATTTCAATTTTATATCTGTTATATCATTTAGTTATTCAAGACAAAATAGTTGATTTCTCTTTGCATACACTGCTTTGGCATTAAAAGTTTATATTGCAATTTTACTCTAAAGTACTGAATGCAAACCTGATGGAAACATCTTAACATAAGTCCCCACATGATTCTGAGATGTTTCACATCAGTTATGTCACTCTGGCATTCAAACTATAAAAGTTGATTTTTCAGTGCATGCAGTGCATTGGCATTGAAAGAAGAATACATTTCAATTTTACTCAAAACTACTGACTGCAAACCTAATGGAAACATCTTAGCATAACTCCCCACATGATTCTGAGATGTCTGACACCCATTATAAGACTCAGGCATTCAAGATAAAAAAGTTGATTTCTTATAACGTGCAGTGCGTTGGCACTGAAACAAGTATACATTTCAATTTTACTCGTTGGTACTGACTGCAAACCTGATGGAAACATCATAGCATAACTCCCCACATGATTCTGAGATGTTTGACACCAGTAATATCACACAGGTATTCAAGATAAACAAGATGATTTCTCAGTTCAAACAGTGCATTACCTTTGAAAGAAGAATACATTTCAATTTTACTCAAAACCACTGACTGTAAACCTAATAGAAAGACCTTAACATAACTTCCCACATGATCCTCAGATGTTTGACACCTGTTATATCATTTAGCTATTCAAGACAGAAAAGTTGATTTCTCATTGCACGCACTGCTTTGGCTTTAAAAGTATATATATCAATATTACTCAAAAGTACTGAATGCAAACCTGATGGAAACATCTTAACATAAGTCCCCACATGATTCTGAGATGTTTGACATCAGTTATATCACACAGGTATTCAAGAGAAAAAAGTTGATTTCTCAGTGCATGCAGGGCATTGGCATTGAAAGAATACATTTCAATTTTACTCAAAGCTACTCACTGCAAACCTAATGGAAAGATCTTAACATAACTCCCCACATGATTCTAAGATGTTTGACACCAGTTATATCACGCAGGGATTCAAGATAAAAAAGTTGATTTCTTATAACATGCAGTGCGTTTGCATTGAAAGAAGTTTGCATTACAATTTTACGCATAGGTACTGACTGCAAACCTGATGGAAACATCATAACATAACTCCTCACATGATTCTGAGATGTTTGACACCAGTCATATCACACAGGTATTCAAGATAAAAAAGTTGATTTCTCAGTGCATGTAATGCGTTGGCATAGAAAGCAGAATACATTTCAATTTTACTGAAAACTACTGACTGCAAACCTAATGGAAACACCTGAACATAACTCCCCACATGATTCTGAGATGTTTGACACCTGTTGTATCATTTAGTTATTCAAGACAAAAAAGTTGATTTTCCTTTGCATACACTGCTTTGGCATTAAATCTATATATTGAAATTTTACTCTAAAGTACAGAATGCAAACCTGATGGAAACATCTTAACATAAGTCCCCACATGATTCTGAGATGTTTGACATCACTTATATCACTCTGGCATTCAAACTATAAAAGTTGATTTTTCAGTGCATGCAGTGCATTGACATTGAAAGAAGAATACATTTCAATTTTACTCAAAACTACTGACTGCAAACCTAATTGAAACATCTTAGCATAACTCCCCACTTGATTCCGAGATGTCTGACACCAGTTATAAGATTCAGGCATTCAAGATAAAAAATGTTGATTTCTTATAACATACAGTGCGTTGGCATTGAAGCAAGTATACATTTCAATTTTACTCATTGGTACTGACTGCAAACCTGATGGAAACATCATAGCGTAGCTCCCCACATGATTCTGAGATGTTTGACACCAGTTATATCACACTGGTATTCAAGATAAAAAAAGGTTGATTTCTCAGGGCATGCAGTGCATTGGCATTGAAAGAATACATTTCAATATTACTGAAAATTAATGACTTCAAACCTAATGGAAACAACATAACATAACTCCCCACATGATTCTGAGATGTTTGACACCAGTTATATCACACAGGTTTCCAAGATAAAAAAGTTGATTTCTCAGTGCATGCAGTGCATTGGCTTTGAAAGAAGAATACATTTCAATTTTACTCAAAACTACTGACTGCAAACCTAATGTAAACATCTTAACATAACTCCCCACATGATCCTTAGATGTTTGACACCAGTTATATCATTTCGCTATTCAAGACAAAAAAGTTGATTTCTCATTGAACACACTGCTTTGGCTTTAAAAGTATATATATCAATATTACTCAAAATGACTGTTTTGTTGGCATTGAAAGAAGCATACATTTCAATTTTACTCATAGGTACTGACTGAAAACCTTATGGAAACATCATAACATAACTCCCCACATGATTCTGAGATGTTTCACACCAGTTATATCACACAGGTATTCAAGATAAAAAAGTTGATTTCTCAGTGCATGTAATGCATTGGCATAGAAAGAAGAATAGATTTCAATTTTATATCTGTTATATCATTTAGTTATTCAAGACAAAATAGTTGATTTCTCTTTGCATACACTGCTTTGGCATTAAAAGTTTATATTGCAATTTTACTCTAAAGTACTGAATGCAAACCTGATGGAAACATCTTAACATAAGTCCCCACATGATTCTGAGATGTTTCACATCAGTTATGTCACTCTGGCATTCAAACTATAAAAGTTGATTTTTCAGTGCATGCAGTGCATTGGCATTGAAAGAAGAATACATTTCAATTTTACTCAAAACTACTGACTGCAAACCTAATGGAAACATCTTAGCATAACTCCCCACATGATTCTGAGATGTCTGACACCCATTATAAGACTCAGGCATTCAAGATAAAAAAGTTGATTTCTTATAACGTGCAGTGCGTTGGCACTGAAACAAGTATACATTTCAATTTTACTCATTGGTACTGACTGCAAACCTGATGGAAACATCATAGCGTAGCTCCCCACATGATTCTGAGATGTTTGACACCAGTTATATCACACTGGTATTCAAGATAAAAAAGGTTGATTTCTCAGGGCATGCAGTGCATTGGCATTGAAAGAATACATTTCAATATTACTGAAAACTAATGACTTCAAACCTAATGGAAACAACATAACATAACTCCCCACATGATTCTGAGATGTTTGACACCAGTTATATCACACAGGTTTCCAAGATAAAAAAGTTGATTTCTCAGTGCATGCAGTGCATTGGCTTTGAAAGAAGAATACATTTCAATTTTACTCAAAACTACTGACTGCAAACCTAATGTAAACATCTTAACATAACTCCCCACATGATCCTTAGATGTTTGACACCAGTTATATCATTTCGCTATTCAAGACAAAAAAGTTGATTTCTCATTGAACACACTGCTTTGGCTTTAAAAGTATATATATCAATATTACTCAAAATGACTGTTTTGTTGGCATTGAAAGAAGCATACATTTCAATTTTACTCATAGGTACTGACTGAAAACCTTATGGAAACATCAGAACATAACTCCCCACATGATTCTGAGATGTTTCACACCAGTTATATCACACAGGTATTCAAGATAAAAAAGTTGATTTCTCAGTGCATGTAATGCATTGGCATAGAACGAAGAATAGATTTCAATTTTATATCTGTTATATCATTTAGTTATTCAAGACAAAATAGTTGATTTCTCTTTGCATACACTGCTTTGGCATTAAAAGTTTATATTGCAATTTTACTCTAAAGTACTGAATGCAAACCTGATGGAAACATCTTAACATAAGTCCCCACATGATTCTGAGATGTTTCACATCAGTTATGTCACTCTGGCATTCAAACTATAAAAGTTGATTTTTCAGTGCATGCAGTGCATTGGCATTGAAAGAAGAATACATTTCAATTTTACTCAAAACTACTGACTGCAAACCTGATGGAAACATCATAGCATAACTCCCCACATGATTCTGAGATGTTTGACACCAGTAATATCACACAGGTATTCAAGATAAACAAGATGATTTCTCAGTTCAAACAGTGCATTACCTTTGAAAGAAGAATACATTTCAATTTTACTCAAAACCACTGACTGTAAACCTAATAGAAAGACCTTAACATAACTTCCCACATGATCCTCAGATGTTTGACACCTGTTATATCATTTAGCTATTCAAGACAGAAAAGTTGATTTCTCATTGCACGCACTGCTTTGGCTTTAAAAGTATATATATCAATATTACTCAAAAGTACTGAATGCAAACCTGATGGAAACATCTTAACATAAGTCCCCACATGATTCTGAGATGTTTGACATCAGTTATATCACACAGGTATTCAAGAGAAAAAAGTTGATTTCTCAGTGCATGCAGGGCATTGGCATTGAAAGAATACATTTCAATTTTACTCAAAGCTACTCACTGCAAACCTAATGGAAAGATCTTAACATAACTCCCCACATGATTCTAAGATGTTTGACACCAGTTATATCACGCAGGGATTCAAGATAAAAAAGTTGATTTCTTATAACATGCAGTGCGTTTGCATTGAAAGAAGTTTGCATTACAATTTTACGCATAGGTACTGACTACAAACCTGATGGAAACATCATAACATAACTCCTCACATGATTCTGAGATGTTTGACACCAGTCATATCACACAGGTATTCAAGATAAAAAAGTTGATTTCTCAGTGCATGTAATGCGTTGGCATAGAAAGCAGAATACATTTCAATTTTACTGAAAACTACTGACTGCAAGCCTAATGGAAACACCTTAACATAACTCCCCACATGATTCTGAGATGTTTGACACCTGTTGTATCATTTAGTTATTCAAGACAAAAAAGTTGATTTTCCTTTGCATACACTGCTTTGGCATTAAATGTATATATTGAAATTTTACTCTAAAGTACAGAATGCAAACCTGATGGAAACATCTTAATATAAGTCCCCACATGATTCTGAGATGTTTGATATCACTTATATCACTCTGGCATTCAAACTATAAAAGTTGATTATTCAGTGCATGCAGTGCATTGACATTGAAAGAAGAATACATTTCAATTTTACTCAAAACTACTGACTGCAAATCTAATTGAAACATCTTAGCATAACTCCCCACATGATTCTGAGATGTCTGACACCAGTTATAAGATTCAGGCATTCAAGATAAAAAATGTTGATTTCTTATAACATGCAGTGCGTTGGCATTGAAGCAAGTATACATTTCAATTTTACTCATTGGTACTGACTGCAAACCTGATGGAAACATCATAGCGTAGCTCCTCACATGATTCTGAGATGTTTGACACCAGTTATATCACACTGGTATTCAAGATAAAAAAGGTTGATTTCTCAGTGCATGCAGTGCATTGGCATTGAAAGAATACATATCAATATTACTGAAAACTAATGACTTTAAACCTAATGGAAACAACATAACATAACTCCCCACATGATTCTGAGATGTTTGACACCAGTTATATCACACAGGTTTCCAAGATAAAGAAGTTGATTTCTCAGCGCATGTAATGCATTGGCATAGAAAGAAGAATAGATTTCAATTTTATATCTGTTATATCATTTAGTTATTCAAGACAAAATAGTTGATTTCTCTTTGCATACACTGCTTTGGCATTAAAAGTTTATATTGCAATTTTACTCTAAAGTACTGAATGCAAACCTGATGGAAACATCTTAACATAAGTCCCCACATGATTCTGAGATGTTTCACATCAGTTATGTCACTCTGGCATTCAAACTATAAAAGTTGATTTTTCAGTGCATGCAGTGCATTGCATTGAAAGAAGAATACATTTCAATTTTACTCAAAACTACTGACTGCAAACCTAATGGAAACATCTTAGCATAACTCCCCACATGATTCTGAGATGTCTGACACCCGTTATAAGACTCAGGCATTCAAGATAAAAAAGTTGATTTCTTATAACATGCAGTGCGTTGGCACTGAAACAAGTATACATTTCAATTTTACGCATAGGTAATGACTGCAAACCTGATGGAAACATCATAACATAACTCCTCACATGATTCTGAGATGTTTGACACCAGTCATATCACACAGGTATTCAAGATAAAAAAGTTGATTTCTCAGTGCATGTAATGCGTTGGCATAGAAAGCAGAATACATTTCAATTTTACTGAAAACTACTGACTGCAAACCTAATGGAAACACCTGAACATAACTCCCCACATGATTCTGAGATGTTTGACACCTGTTATATCATTTAGTTATTCAAGACAAAAAAGTTGATTTTCCTTTGCATACACTGCTTTGGCATTAAATGTATATATTGATATTTTACTCTAAAGTACAGAATGCAAACCTGATGGAAACATCTTAACATAAGTCCCCACATGATTCTGAGATGTTTGACATCACTTATATCACTCTGGCATTCAAACTATAAAAGTTGATTTTTCAGTGCATGCAGTGCATTGACATTGAAAGAAGAATACATTTCAATTTTACTCAAAACTACTGACTGCAAACCTAATTGAAACATCTTAGCATAACTCCCCACATGATTCTGAGATGTCTGACACCAGTTATAAGATTCAGGCATTCAAGATAAAAAGTGTTGATTTCTTATAACGTGCAGTGCGTTGGCACTGAAACAAGTATACATTTCAATTTTACTCATTGGTACTGACTGCAAACCTGATGGAAACATCATAGCGTAGCTCCCCACATGATTCTGAGATGTTTGACACCAGTTATATCACACTGGTATTCAAGATAAAAAAGGTTGATTTCTCAGGGCATGCAGTGCATTGGCATTGAAAGAATACATTTCAATATTACTGAAAATTAATGACTTCAAACCTAATGGAAACAACATAACATAACTCCCCACATGATTCTGAGATGTTTGACACCAGTTATATCACACAGGTTTCCAAGATAAAAAAGTTGATTTCTCAGTGCATGCAGTGCATTGGCTTTGAAAGAAGAATACATTTCAATTTTACTCAAAACTACTGACTGCAAACCTAATGTAAACATCTTAACATAACTCCCCACATGATCCTTAGATGTTTGACACCAGTTATATCATTTCGCTATTCAAGACAAAAAAGTTGATTTCTCATTGAACACACTGCTTTGGCTTTAAAAGTATATATATCAATATTACTCAAAATGACTGTTTTGTTGGCATTGAAAGAAGCATACATTTCAATTTTACTCATAGGTACTGACTGAAAACCTTATGGAAACATCATAACATAAGTCCCCACATGATTCTGAGATGTTTCACACCAGTTATATCACACAGGTATTCAAGATAAAAAAGTTGATTTCTCAGTGCATGTAATGCATTGGCATAGAAAGAAGAATAGATTTCAATTTTATATCTGTTATATCATTTAGTTATTCAAGACAAAATAGTTGATTTCTCTTTGCATACACTGCTTTGGCATTAAAAGTTTATATTGCAATTTTACTCTAAAGTACTGAATGCAAACCTGATGGAAACATCTTAACATAAGTCCCCACATGATTCTGAGATGTTTCACATCAGTTATGTCACTCTGGCATTCAAACTATAAAAGTTGATTTTTCAGTGCATGCAGTGCATTGGCATTGAAAGAAGAATACATTTCAATTTTACTCAAAACTACTGACTGCAAACCTGATGGAAACATCTTAGCATAACTCCCCACATGATTCTGAGATGTCTGACACCCGATATAAGAATCAGGCATTCAAGATAAAAAAGTTGATTTCTTATAACATGCAGTGCGTTGGCACTGAAACAAGTATACATTTCAATTTTACTCGTTGGTACTGACTGCAAACCTGATGGAAACATCATAGCATAACTCCCCACCTGATTCTGAGATGTTTGACACCAGTAATATCACACAGGTATTCAAGATAAACAAGATGATTTCTCAGTTCAAACAGTGCATTACCTTTGAAAGAAGAATACATTTCAATTTTACTCAAAACCACTGACTGTAAACCTACTAGAAAGACCTTAACATAACTTCCCACATGATCCTCAGATGTTTGACACCTGTTATATCATTTAGCTATTCAAGACAGAAAAGTTGATTTCTCATTGCACGCACTGCTTTGGCTTTAAAAGTATATATATCAATATTACTCAAAAGTACTGAATGCAAACCTGATGGAAACATCTTAACATAACTCCCCACATGATTCTGAGATGTTTGACACCTGTTATATCATTTAGTTATTCAAGACAAAAAAGTTGATTTTCCTTTGCATACACTGCTTTGGCATTAAATGTATATATATTAATATTACTGAAAAGTACTGAATGCAAACCTGATGGAAACATCTTAACGTAAGTCCCAACATGATTCTGACATGTTTGACATCAGTTATATCACTCAGGCATTCAAAATTAAAAAGTTGATTTCTCAGTGCAAGCAGTGCACTGGTATTTAAAGAAGAATGGATTTCAATTTTACTCAAAACTACTGACTGCAAGCCTAATCGAAACATCTTAACATAACTCCCCACATGATTCTGAGATGTTTCACACCAGTTATATCACTCAGGCGTTCAAGATAAAAAAGTTGATTTCTCTTAACATGCGGGCGTTGGCATTGAAAGAAGCATACATTTCAATTTTACTCATAGGTACTGACTGAAAACCTGATGGAAACATTTTAACATAACTCCCCACATGATTCTGAGATGTTTCACACCAGTTATATCACACAGGCAGTGAAGATAAAAAAGTTGATTTCTCATAGCATGCAGTGCTTTAGCATTGAAAGAAGTATACATTTCAATTTTACTCATAGCTACTGACTGCAAACCTGATGGAAACATCATAACATAACTCCCCACATGATTCTGAGATGTTTGACACCAGTTATATCACTCAGGTATTCAAGATAAAAAAGTTGATTTCTCAGTGAATGTAATGCATTAGCATAGAAAGAAGCATACATTTCAATTTTTCTGAAAACTACTGACTGCAAACCTAATGGAAACATCTTAGCATAACTCCCCACACGATTCTGAGATGTTTGACACCAGATATATCACACAGGTATTCAAGATAAAAAAGGTTGATTTCTCAGAGCATGCAGTGCATTGGCATTGAAAGAATACATTTCAATATTACTGAAAACTAATGACTTCAAACCTAATGGAAACAACATAACATAACTCCGCACATGATTCTGAGATGTTTGACACCAGTAATATCGCACAGGTATTCAAGACAAAGAAGATGATTTCTCAGTTCATACAGTGCATTAGCTTTGAAAGAAGAATACATTTCAATTTTACTCAAAACCACTGACTGTAAACCTAATGGAAAGATCTTAACATAACTTCCCATATGATCCTCAGGTGTTTGACACCTGTTATATCATTTAGCTATTCAAGACAGAAAAGTTGATTTCTCATTGCACACAACGCTTTGGCTTTAAAAGTATATATATCAATATTACTCAAAAGTACTGAATGCAAACCTGATGGAAACATCTTAACATAAGTCCCCACATGATTCTGAGATGTTTGACATCAGTTATATCACGCAAGCATTCAAGATAAAAAAGTTGATTTCTCAGTGCATGCAGAGCATTGGCATTGAAAGAATACATTTCAATATTACTGAAAACTAATGACTTCAAACCTAATGGAAACAACATAACATAACTCCCCACATGATTCTGAGATGTTTGACACCAGTAATATCGCACAGGTATTCAAGAGAAAAAAGTTGATTTCTCAGTGCATGCAGGGCATTGGCATTGAAAGAATACATTTCAATTTTACTCATAGCTACTGACTGCAAACCTGATGGAAACATCATAACATAACTCCCCACATGATTCTGAGATGTTTGACACCAGTTATATCACTCAGGTATTCAAGATAAAAAAGTTGATTTCTCAGTGAATGTAATGCATTAGCATAGAAAGAAGCATACATTTCAATTTTTCTGAAAACTACTGACTGCAAACCTAATGGAAACATCTTAGCATAACTCCCCACATGATTCTGAGATGTTTGACACCAGATATATCACACAGGTATTCAAGATAAAAAAGGTTGATTTCTCAGAGCATGCAGTGCATTGGCATTGAAAGAATATATTTCAATATTACTGAAAACTAATGACTTCAAACCTAATGGAAACAACATAACATAACTCCCCACATGATTCTGAGATGTTTGACACCAGTAATATCGCACAGGTATTCAAGACAAAGAAGATGATTTCTCAGTTCATACAGTGCATTAGCTTTGAAAGAAGAATACATTTCAATTTTACTCAAAAACACTGACTGTAAACCTAATGGAAAGATCTTAACATAACTTCCCATATGATCCTCAGGTGTTTGACACCTGTTATATCATTTAGCTATTCAAGACAGAAAAGTTGATTTCTCATTGCACACAACGCTTTGGCTTTAAAAGTATATATATCAATATTACTCAAAAGTACTGAATGCAAACCTGATGGAAACATCTTAACATAAGTCCCCACATGATTCTGAGATGTTTGACATCAGTTATATCACGCAAGCATTCAAGATAAAAAAGTTGATTTCTCAGTGCATGCAGAGCATTGGCATTGAAAGAATACATTTCAATATTACTGAAAACTAATGACTTCAAACCTAATGGAAACAACATAACATAACTCCCCACATGATTCTGAGATGTTTGACACCAGTAATATCGCACAGGTATTCAAGAGAAAAAAGTTGATTTCTCAGTGCATGCAGGGCATTGGCATTGAAAGACTGCATTTCAATTTTACTCAAAGCTACTCACTGCAAACCTAATGGAAAGATCTGAACATAACTCCGCATATGATTCTAAGATGTTTGACATCAGTTATATCAATCAGGCATTCAAATTTAAAAAGTTGATTTCTCAGTGCATGCAATGCTTTAGCAAAGAAAGAAGAATACATTTCAATTTTACTGAAAACTACTGACTGCAAACCTAATGGAAACACCTTAACATAACTCCCCACATCATCCTGAGATGTTTGACACCAGTTGTATCATTTAGTTATTCAAGACAAAAAAGTTGATTTCTCTTTGCATACACTGCTTTGGCATTAAAAGTATATATTGCAATTTTACTCTGAAGTACTGAATGCAAACCTGATGGAAACATCTTAACATAAGTCCCCACATGATTCTGAGATGTATGACATCAGTTATATCACTCTGGCATTCAAACTATAAAAGTTGATTATTCAGTGCATGCAGTGTATTGGCATTGAAAGAAGAATACATTTCAATTTTACTCAAAACTACTGACTGCAAACCTAATGGAAACATCTTAGCATAACTCCCCACATGATTCTCAGATGTCTGACACCCATTATAAGACTCAGGGATTCAAGATAAAAAAGTTGATTTCTTATAACATGCAGTGCGTTGGCACTGAAACAAGTATACATTTCAATTTTACTCGTTGGTACTGACTGCAAACCTGATGGAAACATCATAGCATAACTCCCCACATGATGCTGAGATGTTTGACACCAGTAATATCACACAGGTTTTCAAGATAAACAAGATGATTTCTCAGTTCAAACAGTGCATTACCTTTGAAAGAAGAATACATTTCAATTTTACTCAAAACCACTGACTGCAAACCTAATAGAGAGACCTTAACATAACTTCCCACATGATCCTCAGATGTTTGACACCTGTTATATGATTTAGCTATTCAAGACAGAAAAGTTGATTTCTCATTGCACGCACTGCTTTGGCTTTAAAAGTATATATATCAATATTACTCAAAAATACTGAATGCAAACCTGATGGAAACATCTTAACATAAGTCCCCACATGATTCTGAGATGTTTGACATCAGTTATATCACACAGGTATTCAAGAGAAAAAAGTTGATTTCTCAGTGCATGCAGGGCATTGGCATTGAAAGAATACATTTCAATTTTACTCAAAGCTACTCACTGCAAACCTAATGGAAAGATCTTGACATAACTCCCCACATGATTCTAAGATGTTTGACACCAGTTATATCACGCAGGGATTCAAGATAAAAAAGTTGATTTCTTATAACATGCAGTGCGTTTGCATTGAAAGAAGTTTGCATTACAATTTTACGCATAGGTACTGACTGCAAACCTGATGGAAACATCATAACATAACTCCTCACATGATTCTGAGATGTTTGACACCAGTCATATCACACAGGTATTCAAGATAAAAAAGTTGATTTCACAGTGCATGTAATGCATTGGCATAGAAAGAAGAATACATTTCAATTTTACTGAAAACTACTGACTGCAAACCTAATGGAAACACCTTAACATAACTCCCCACATGATTCTGAGATGTTTGAAACCTGTTATATCATTTAGTTATTCAAGACAAAAAAGTTGATTTTCCTTTGCATACACTGCTTTGGCATTAAATGTATATATATTAATATTACTGAAAAGTACTGAATGCAAACCTGATGGAAACATCTTAACGTAAGTCCCAACATGATTCTGACATGTTTGACATCAGTTATATCACTCAGGCATTCAAAATTAAAAAGTTGATTTCTCAGTGCAAGCAGTGCACTGGTATTTAAAGAAGAATGGATTTCAATTTTACTCAAAACTACTGACTGCAAGCCTAATCGAAACATCTTAACATAACTCCCCACATGATTCTGAGATGTTTCACACCAGTTATATCACTCAGGCGTTCAAGATAAAAAAGTTGATTTCTCTTAACATGCGGGCGTTGGCATTGAAAGAAGCATACATTTCAATTTTACTCATAGGTACTGACTGAAAACCTGATGGAAACATTTTAACATAACTCCCCACATGATTCTGAGATGTTTCACACCATTTATATCACACAGGCAGTGAAGATAAAAAAGTTGATTTCTCATAGCATGCAGTGCTTTAGCATTGAAAGAAGTATACATTTCAATTTTACTCATAGCTACTGACTGCAAACCTGATGGAAACATCATAACTTAACTCCCCACATGATTCTGAGATGTTTGACACCAGTTATATCACTCAGGTATTCAAGATAAAAAAGTTGATTTCTCAGTGAATGTAATGCATTAGCATAGAAAGAAGCATACATTTCAATTTTTCTGAAAACTACTGACTGCAAACCTAATGGAAACATCTTAGCATAACTCCCCACATGATTCTGAGATGTTTGACACCAGATATATCACACAGGTATTCAAGATAAAAAAGGTTGATTTCTCAGAGCATGCAGTGCATTGGCATTGAAAGAATACATTTCAATATTACTGAAAACTAATGACTTCAAACCTAATGGAAACAACATAACATAACTCCCCACATGATTCTGAGATGTTTGACACCAGTAATATCGCACAGGTATTCAAGACAAAGAAGATGATTTCTCAGTTCATACAGTGCATTAGCTTTGAAAGAAGAATACATTTCAATTTTACTCAAAAACACTGACTGTAAACCTAATGGAAAGATCTTAACATAACTTCCCATATGATCCTCAGGTGTTTGACACCTGTTATATCATTTAGCTATTCAAGACAGAAAAGTTGATTTCTCATTGCACACAACGCTTTGACTTTAAAAGTATATATATCAATTTTACTCTAAAGTACTGAATGCAAACCTGATGGAAACATCTTAACATAAGTCCCCACATGATTCTGAGATGTATGACATCAGTTATATCACTCTGGCATTCAAACTATAAAAGTTGATTATTCAGTGCATGCAGTGCATTGGCATTGAAAGAAGAATACATTTCAATTTTACTCAAAACTACTGACTGCAAACCTAATGGAAACATCTTAGCATAACTCCCCACATGATTCTGAGATGTCTGACACCAGTTATATGACTCAGGCATTCAAGATAAAAAAGTTGATTTCTTATAACATGCATTTCGTTGGTATTGAAACAAGAATACATTTCAATTTTACTCAAAACTACTGACTGCAAACTTAATGGAAAGATCTTAACATAACTTCCCACATGATCCTTAGATGTTTGACACCTGTTTTATCAATTAGCTATTCAAGACAAAAAATGTTGATTTCTCATTGCATACACAGCTTTGCCTTTAAAAGTATATATATCAATATTACTCAAAAGACTTGAATGCAACCCTGATAGAAACATCTTAACATGAGTCCCCACATGATTCTGAGATGTTTGACACCAGTTATATCACACAGGTATTCAAGATAAAGAAGATGATTTCTCAGTTCATACAGTGTATTAGCTTTGAAGGAAGAATACATTTCAATTTTACTCAAAACTACTGACTGCAAACCTAAAGGAAAGATCTTAACATCACTTCCCACATGATCCTGAGATGTTTGACACCTGTTATATCATTTAGCTATTCAAGACAAAAAAGTTGATTTCTCACTGAACGCACTGCTTTAGCTTTGAAAGTATATATATCAATATTACTCAAAAGTACTGAATGCAAACCTGATGGAAACATCTTAACATACGTCCCCACATGATTCTGAGATGTTTGACATCAGTTATATCACTCAGGCATTCAAAATAAAAAAGTTGATTTCTCAGTGCATGCAGTGCATTGGCATTGAAAGAATACATTTCAATTTTGCTCAAAGCTACTCACTGCAAACCTAATGGAAACATCTTAACATAACTCCCCACTTGGTTCTGAGATGTTTGACACCAGTTATATCACACAGGTATTCAAGATAAAGAAGTTGATTTCTCAGTGAATGCAGGGCATGGGCATTGAAAGAATACATTTCAATATTACTCAAAACTATTGACTGCAAACCTAATGGAAACAACATAACATAACTCCCCACATGATTCTGAGATGTGTGACACCAGTTATATCACACAGGTTTCCAAGATAAAAAAGTTGATTTCTCAGTGCATGCAGTGCATTAGCTTTGAAAGAAGAATACATTTCAATTTTATTCATAACTACTGACTGCAAACCTAATGGAAAGATCTTAACATAACTTCTCACATCATCCTTAGATGTTTGACACCTGTTATATCATTTAGCTATTCAGTACAAAAAAGTTCATTTCTCATTGCATACACTGCTTTGGCTTTAAAACTATATATATCAATATTACTCAAAAGTACTGAATGCAAACCTGATGGAAGCATCTTAACATAACTCCCCACATGATTCTGAGATGTTTTTCATCAGTTATATCACTAAGGCATTCAAGATAAAAAGGTTGATTTCTCATAACTTGCGTGGCGTTGGCATTGAAAGAAGTATACATTTCAATTTTACTCATACGTACTGACTGCAAACCTGATGGAAACATCATAACATAACTCCCCACATGATTCTGAGATGTTTCATACCAGTTACATCACACAGGTATTCAAGATAAAAAAAAGTTGATTTCTCAGTGCATGCAAGGGCTTTGTCTTTGAAAGAATACATTTCAATTTTACTCATAGCTACTGACTGCAAACCTGATGGAAACATCTTAAAGGAACTCCACACATGATTCTGAGATGTTTGACACCAGTTATATCACTCAGGCGTTCAAGATAAAAAGGTTGTTTTCTCTTAACATGCTGCGCTTTAGCATTGAAAGAATACATTTCAATTTTACTCAAAACTAATGTCTGCAAACCTAATGGAAACATTTTAACATAACTCCCCACATGATTCTGAAGTGTTTGACACCAGTTATATCACTCAGGCATTCAAGAGAAAAAAGTTGATTTCTCATAGCATGCAGTTCTTTTTCATTGAAAGAAGCATACGTTTCAATTTTACTCAAAACTACTGCCTGCAAACCTGATGGAAACTACTTAACAGAACTCCCCACATGATTCTGAGATGTTTCACGCCAGTTACATAACAGAGGCATTCAAGATAAAAAAGTTGATTTCTTATAACATGCCATTGAAAGAAATATACATTTTAATTTTACGCATACGTACTGACCGCAAACCTGATGCAAACATCATAACATAGCTCCCCAGATGATTCTGAGATTTTTGACACCAGTTATATCACACAGATATTCAAGATAAAAAAGTTGATTTCTCAATGCATGCAGAGCATTCGCATCGAAAGAATACATTTCAATATTACTTAAAACTACTGACTGCAAATCTAATGGAAACAACATAACATAACTCCCCACATGATTCTGAGATGTTTGACACCAGTTATATCACACAGGTATTCAAGAGAAAAAAGTTGATTTCTCAGTGCATGCAGGGCATTGGCATTGAAAGAATACATTTCAATTTTACTCAAAGCTACTCACTGCAAACCTAATGGAAAGATCTGAACATAACTCCGCATATGATTCTAAGATGTTTGACATCAGTTATATCAATCAGGCATTCAAATTTAAAAAGTTGATTTCTCAGTGCATGCAATGCTTTAGCAAAGAAAGAAGAATACATTTCAATTTTACTGAAAACTACTGACTGCAAACCTAATGGAAACACCTTAACATAACTCCCCACATCATCCTGAGATGTTTGACACCAGTTATATCATTTAGTTATTCAAGACAAAAAAGTTGATTTCTCATTGAACACACTGCTTTGGCTTTAAAAGTATATATATCAATATTACTCAAAATGACTGTTTTGTTGGCATTGAAAGAAGCATACATTTCAATTTTACTCATAGGTACTGACTGAAAACCTTATGGAAACATCATAACATAACTCCCCACATGATTCTGAGATGTTTCACACCAGTTATATCACACAGGTATTCAAGATAAAAAAGTTGATTTCTCAGTGCATGTAATGCATTGGCATAGAAAGAAGAATAGATTTCAATTTTATATCTGTTATATCATTTAGTTATTCAAGACAAAATAGTTGATTTCTCTTTGCATACACTGCTTTGGCATTAGAAGTTTACATTGCAATTTTACTCTAAAGTACTGAATGCAAACCTGAAGGAAACATCTTAACATAAGTCCCCACATGATTCTGAGATGTTTCACATCAGTTATGTCACTCTGGCATTCAAACTATAAAAGTTGATTTTTCAGTGCATGCAGTGCATTGGCATTGAAAGAAGAATACATTTCAATTTTACTCAAAACTACTGACTGCAAACCTAATGGAAACATCTTAGCATAACTCCCCACATGATTCTGAGATGTCTGACACCCATTACAAGACTCAGGCATTCAAGATAAAAATGTTGATTTCTTGTAACATGCAGTGCTTTGGCACTGAAACAAGTATACATTTCAATTTTACTCCTTGGTACTGACTGCAAACCTGATGGAAACATCATAGCATAACTCCCCACATGATTCTGAGATGTTTGACACCAGTAATATCACACAGGTTTTCAAGATAAACAAGATGATTTCTCAGTTCAAACAGTGCATTACCTTTGAAAGAAGAATACATTTCAATTTTACTCAAAACCACTGACTGTAAACCTAATAGAAAGACCTTAACATAACTTCCCACATGATCCTCAGATGTTTGACACCTGTTATATCATTTAGCTATTCAAGACAGAAAAGTTGATTTCTCATCGCACGCACAGCTTTGGCTTTAAAAGTATATATATCAATGTTACACAAAAATACTGAATGCAGACCTGATGGAAACATCTTAACATAAGTCCCCACATGATTCTGAGATGTTTGACATCAGTTATATCACACAGGTATTCAAGAGAAAAAAGTTGATTTCTCAGTGCATGCAGTGCATTGGCATTGAAAGAATACATTTCAATTTTACTCATAGTTACTGACTGCAAACATGATTGAAACATCATAGCATAACTCCCCACATGATTCTGAGATGTTTGACACCAGTTATATCACAAAGGTATTCAAGATAAACAAGTTGATTTCTCAGTGCATGCAGTGCATTGGCATTGAAAGAATACATTTCAATATTACTCAAAAATACTGACTGCAATCACAATGGAAACAGCATAACATAACTACGCAAACTTTATGGAAACAAAATAACATAACTCCTCACATGATTCTGAGATGTTTGACACCAGTTATATGACTCAGGCATTCAAACTAAAAAAGTTGATTTCTCAGTGCATGCAGGGCATTGAAATTGAAAGAAGAATACATTTCAATATTACTCAAAACTACTGACTGCAGACCTAATGGAAACAACATAACATAACTCCCCACATGTTTCTGAGATGTTTGACACCAGTTACATCACTCAGGCGTTCAAGATACAAAAGTTGTTTTCTCTTAACATGCAGAGCGTTGGCATTCAAAGAAGTATACATTTCAATTTTACTCATAGTTACTGACTGCAAACATGATTGAAACATCATAGCATAACTCCCCACATGATTCTGAGATGTTTGACACCAGTTATATCACACAGTATTCAAGATAAAACAGTTGATTTCTCAGTGCATGCAGAGCATTGGCATTGAGAGGATACATTTCAATATTATTCAAAACTACTGACTGCAAACCTAATGGAAACAACATAACATAACTCCCCACATGATTCTGAGATGTTTGACACCAGTTATATGACTCAGGCATTCAACATCAAAAAGTTGATTTCTTATATCATGCAGTGCGTTGGCATTGAAACAAGTATACATTTCAATTTTTCTCATAGCTACTGACTGCAAACCTGATGGAAACTACTGAATATAACTCACCACATCATCCTGAGATGTTTAACAGCAGTTATATCACACAGGTATTCAAGATAAAAAAGTTGATTTCTCAGTGCATGCAGTGCATTGGCATTGAAAGAATACATTTCAATATTACTCAAAACTACTGACTGCAATCCTAATGGAAACAACATAACATAGCTACCCACATTATTCTGAGATGTTTGATATCAGTTACATCACACAGGCGTTCAAGATAAAAAAGTTGTTTTCTCTTAACATGCTTTGAAAGAAGTATAAATTTCAATTTGACTCATAGGTACAGACTGCAAACATAATGGAAACATCATAGCATAACTCCCCACATGATTCTGAGATGTTTGACAACAGTTATATCACACAGGCATTCAAGATAAAAAAGTTGATTTCTCTTAACATGCAGTGCTTTGGCATTGAAAGGATACATTTGAATATTACTCAAAACTACTGACTGCAAACCTAATGGAAACAACATAACATAACTCCCCACATGATTCTGATATGTTTGACACCAGTTATATCACACAGGTATACAAGATAAAAACGTTGATTTCTCAGGGCAGGCTGTGATTTGGCTTTGAAGGAAGAATATATTTCAATTTTACTCATAGTTACTGACTGCAAACATGATTGAAACATCATAGCATAACTCCCCACATGATTCTGAGATGTTTGACACCAGTTTTATGACTCAGGCATTCAAGATAAAAAAGTTGACTTCTTATAACATGCAGTGCGTTGGCATTGAATCCAGTATACATTTCAATTTTACTCATAGGTACTGACTGCAAACATGATGGAAACATCATAACGTAACTCCCCACATGATTCTGAGATGTTTGATACCAGTTATATCACACAGGCATTCAAGATAAAAAAGTTGATTTCTCAGTGCATGCAGTGCATTGGCATTGAAAGAATACATTTCAATATTACTCAAAACTACTGACTGCAAACCTAATGGAAACAACATAACATAACTCCCCACATTATTCTGAGATGTTTGACATCAGTTACATCACTCAGGCGTTCAAGATACAAAAGTAGTTTTCTCTTAACATGCAGTGCGTTGGCATTGAAAGAAGTACACATTTCAATTTTACTCATTGGTACTGACTGCAAACATGATGGAAACATTATAACATAACTCCCCACATGATTCTGAGATGTTTGATACCAGTTATATCACACAGGCATTCAAGATAAAAAAGTTCATTTCTCAGAGCATGCATTGCATTGGCATTGAAAGAATACATTTCAATATTACTCAAGACTACTGACTGCAAACCTAATGGATACAACATAACATAACTCCCCACATGATTCTGAGATGTTTGACATCAGTTATATCACACAGGTATACAAGATAAAAAAGTTGATTTCTCAGTGCAGGCTGTTCCTTGGCTTTGAAGGAAGGATATATTTCAATTTTACTCATAGGTACTGACTTCAAACATGATAGAAACATCATAACATAACTCCCCACATGATTCTGAGATGTTTGACACCAGTTACATCACTCAGGCGTTGAAGATATAAAAGTTGTTTTCTCTTAACATGCAGGGCGTTGGCATTGAAAGAAGTATACATTTCAATTTTACTCATAGTTACTGACTGCAAACATGATTGAAACATCATAGCATAACTCCCCACATGATTCTGAGATGTTTGACACCAGTTATATCACAAAGGTATTCAAGATAAACAAGTTGATTTATCAGTGCATGCAGTGCATTGGCATTGAAAGAATACATTTAAATATTACTCAAAAATACTGACTGCAAACATGATGGCACCATCATAACATAACTCCCCACATGATTCTGAGATGTTTGACACCAGTTATGTCACACAGGTATACAAGATAAAAACGTTGATTTCTCAGGGCAGGCTGTGATTTGGCTTTGAAGGAAGAATATATTTCAATTTTTCTCAAAACTACTGACTGCAAACATAAAGGAAACATCTGAGCATAACTCTCCACATGATTCTGAGATGTTTGACACCAGTTTTATGACTCAGGCATTCAAGATAAAAAAGTTGATTTCTCAGTGCACTCAGTACATTGGCATTGAAAGAATACATTTCAATATTACTCAAAACTACTGACTGCAGACCTAATGGAAACAAGATAACATAACTCCCCAAATGATTCTGAGATGTTTGACACCAGTTACATCACTCAGGCGTTCAAGATATCAAAGTTGTTTTCTCTTAACATGTTGGCATTCAAAGAAGTATACACTTCAATTTTACTCATAGTTACTGACTGCAAAGATGATTGAAACATCATAGCATAACTCCCCACATGATTCTGAGATGCTTGACACCAGTTATATCACAAAGGTATTCAGGATAAAAAAGTTGATTTAGCAGTGCATGCAGTGCATTGGCATTGAAAGAATACATTTCAATATTACTCAAAACTACTGACTGCAATCACAATGGAAACAGCATAACATAACTAAGCAAACCTTATGGAAACAAAATAACATAAGTCTCCACATGATTCTGAGATGTTTGACACCAGTTATATGACTCAGGCATTGAAGATAAAAAAGTTGATTTCTCAGTGCACTCAGTGCATTGGCATTGAAAGAATACATTTCAATATTACTCAAAACTACTGACTGCAAACCTAATGGAAACAACATAACATAACTCCCCACATGATTCTGAGATGTTTGACATCAGTTATATCACTCAGGCATTCAAACTAAAAAAGTTGTCTTCTCAGTGCATGCAGGGCATTGGAATTGAAAGAAGAATACATTTCAATTTTACTGAAAACTACTGACTGCAAACCTAATGGAAACTTCATAGCATAACCTCCCACATGATTCTGAGATGTTTGACACCAGTTATATGACTCAGGCATTCAAACTAAAAAAGTTGATTTCTCAGTGCATGCAGGGCTTTGAAATTGAAAGAAGAATACATTTCAATTTTACTCAAAACTACTGACTGCAAACCTGATGGAAACTTCGTAGCATAACCCCCCACATGATTCTGAGATGTTTGACGCCAGCTATGTCACTCAGGCATTCAAGATAAAAAAGTTAATTTCTTATATCTTGCAGTGCGTTGGCATTGAAACAAGTATACATTTGAATTTTACTCATAGCTACTGACTGCAATCCTAATGGAAACAGCATAACATAGCTACCCACATTATTCTGAGATGTTTGACACCAGTTACATCACAGAGGCGTTCAAGATAAAAAAAGTTGTTTTCTCTTAACATGCAGGGCGTTGGCATTGAAAGAAGTATAAATTTCAATTTGACTCATAGGTACTGACTGCAAACATAATGGAAACATCATAGCATAACTCCCCACATGATTCTGAGATGTTTGACACCAGTCATATCACACAGGTATACAAGATAAAAAAGTTGATTTCTCAGTGCATGCAGTGCATTGGCATTGAAAGAATACATTTCAAAATTACACAAAACTACTGACTGCAATCCTAATGGAAACAGCATAACATAGCTACCCACATTATTCTGAGATGTTTGACACCAGTTACATCACACAGGCGTTCAAGATAAAAAAGATGTTTTCTCTTAACATGCAGGGCGTTGGCTTTGAAAGAAGTATAAATTTCAATTTGACTCATAGGTACTGACTGCAAACATAATGGAAACATCATAGCATAACTCCCCACATAATTCTGAGATCTTTGACACCAGTCATATCACACAGGTATATAAGATAAAAAAGTTGATTTCTCAGGGCAGGCTGTGCTTTGGCTTTCAAGGAAGAATATATTTCAATTTTTCACTAAACTACTGACTGCAAACATAAAGGAAACATCTGAGCATGACTCTCCACATGATTCTGAGATGTTTGACACCAGTTATATGACTCAGGCATTGAAGATAAAAAAGTTGATTTCTCAGTGCACTCAGTGCATTGGCATTGAAAGAATACATTTCAATATTACTCAAAACTACTGACTGCAGACCTAATGGAAACAACATAACATAACTCCCCACATGTTTCTGAGATGTTTGACACCAGTTACATCACTCAGGCGTTCAAGATACAAAAGTTGTTTTCTCTTAACATGCAGAGCGTTGGCATTCAAAGAAGTATACATTTCAATTTTACTCATAGTTACTGACTGCAAACATGATTGAAACATCATAGCATAACTCCCCACATGATTCTGAGATGTTTGACACCAGTTATATCACACAGTATTCAAGATAAAACAGTTGATTTCTCAGTGCATGCAGAGCATTGGCATTGAGAGGATACATTTCAATATTATTCAAAACTACTGACTGCAAACCTAATGGAAACAACATAACATAACTCCCCACGTGATTCTGAGATGTTTGACACCAGTTATATGACTCAGGCATTCAACATCAAAAAGTTGATTTCTTATATCATGCAGTGCGTTGGCATTGAAACAAGTATACATTTCAATTTTTCTCATAGCTACTGACTGCAAACCTGATGGAAACTACTGAATATAACTCACCACATCATCCTGAGATGTTTAACAGCAGTTATATCACACAGGTATTCAAGATAAAAAAGTTGATTTCTCAGTGCATGCAGTGCATTGGCATTGAAAGAATACATTTCAATATTACTCAAAACTACTGACTGCAATCCTAATGGAAACAACATAACATAGCTACCCACATTATTCTGAGATGTTTGATATCAGTTACATCACACAGGCGTTCAAGATAAAAAAGTTGTTTTCTCTTAACATGCTTTGAAAGAAGTATAAATTTCAATTTGACTCATAGGTACAGACTGCAAACATAATGGAAACATCATAGCATAACTCCCCACATGATTCTGAGATGTTTGACAACAGTTATATCACACAGGCATTCAAGATAAAAAAGTTGATTTCTCTTAACATGCAGTGCTTTGGCATTGAAAGGATACATTTGAATATTACTCAAAACTACTGACTGCAAACCTAATGGAAACAACATAACATAACTCCCCACATGATTCTGATATGTTTGACACCAGTTATATCACACAGGTATACAAGATAAAAACGTTGATTTCTCAGGGCAGGCTGTGATTTGACTTTGAAGGAAGAATATATTTCAATTTTACTCATAGTTACTGACTGCAAACATGATTGAAACATCATAGCATAACTCCCCACATGATTCTGAGATGTTTGACACCAGTTTTATGACTCAGGCATTCAAGATAAAAAAGTTGACTTCTTATAACATGCAGTGCGTTGGCATTGAATCCAGTATACATTTCAATTTTACTCATAGGTACTGACTGCAAACATGATGGAAACATCATAACGTAACTCCCCACATGATTCTGAGATGTTTGATACCAGTTATATCACACAGGCATTCAAGATAAAAATTTGATTTCTCAGTGCATGCAGTGCATTGGCATTGAAAGAATACATTTCAATATTACTCAAAACTACTGACTGCAAACCTAATGGAAACAACATAACATAACTCCCCACATTATTCTGAGATGTTTGACATCAGTTACATCACTCAGGCGTTCAAGATACAAAAGTAGTTTTCTCTTAACATGCATTGCGTTGGCATTGAAAGAAGTACACATTTCAATTTTACTCATTGGTACTGACTGCAAACATGATGGAAACATTATAACATAACTCCCCACATGATTCTGAGATGTTTGATACCAGTTATATCACACAGGCATTCAAGATAAAAAAGTTGATTTCTCAGTGCATGCACTGCATTGGCATTGAAAGAATACATTTCAATATTACTCAAAACTACTGACTGCAAACCTAATGGAAACAACATAACATAACTTCCCACATGATTCTGAGATGTTTGACATCAGTTATATCACACGGGTAGACAAGATAAAAAAGTTGATTTCTCAGTGCATGCAGAGCATTGGCATTGACAGAATACATTTCAATATTACTCAAAACTACTGACTGCAAACCTAATGCAAACAACATAACATAACTACCCACATGATTCTGAGATGTTTGACACCAGCTATATCACAAAGGTATTCAAGATAAAAAAGTGGATTTCTCAGTGCATGCAGTGCATTGGCATTGCAAGAATACATTTCAATATTACTCAAAACTACTGACTGCAATCACACTGGAAACAGCATAACATAACTATGCAAACCATATGGAAACAAAATAACATAACTCCCCACATGATTCTAAGATGTTTGACACCAGTTATATGACTCAGGCATTCAAGATAAAAAAGTTGATTTCTTATAACATGCAGTGCGTTGGCATTTAATCCAGTATACATTTCAATTTTACTCATAGGTACTGACTGCAAACATGATGGAAACATCATAACATAACTCCCCACATGATTCTGAGATGTTTGACACCAGTTATATCACACAGGTATTCAAGATAAAAAAGTTGATTTCTCAGTGCATGCAGAGCATTGGCATTGAAAGAATACATTTTAATATTACTCAAAACTACTGATTGCAAACCTAATGGAAACTTCTTAGCATAACTCCCCTCATGATTCTGAGAAGTTTGACACCAGTTATATGACTCAGGCATTCAAGATAAAAAAGTTGTTTTCTGTTAACATGCAGGGCATTGGAATTGAAAGAAGAATACATTTCAATTTTACTCAAAACTACTGACTGCAAACCTAATGCAAACAACATAACATAACTACCCACATGATTCTGAGATGTTTGACACCAGCTATATCACTCAAGCATTCAAACTAAAAAAGTTGGTTTCTCAGTGCATGCAGGGCATTGGAATTGAACGAAGAATACATTTCAATTTTTCTCAAAACTACTGACTGCAAACATAAAGGAAACATCTGAGCATAACTCTCCACATGATTCTGAGATGTTTGACACCAGTTATGTGACTCAGGCATTGAAGATAAAAAAGTTGATTTCTCAGTGCATTGGCATTGAAAGAATACATTTCAATATTACTCAAAACTACTGACTGCAAACCTAATGGAAAGAAAATAACATAACTCCCCACATGATTCTGAGATGTTTGACATCAGTTATATCACACAGGTATACAAGATAAAAAAGTTGATTTCTCAGTGCAGGCTGTTCCTTGGCTTTGAAGGAAGGATATATTTCAATTTTACTCATAGGTACGGACTTCAAACGTGATGGAAACATCATAGCATAACTCCCCACATGATTCTGAGATGTTTGACACCAGTTACATCACTCAGGCGTTCAAGATACAAAAGTAGTTTTTTCTTAACATGCAGTGCGTTGGCATTGAAAGAAGTACACATTTCAATTTTACTCATTGGTACTTACTGCAAACATGCTGGAAACATCATAACATAACTCCCCACATGATTCTGAGATGTTTGATACCAGTTATATCACACAGGCATTCAAGATAAAAAAGTTGATTTCTCAGTGCATGCACTGCATTGGCATTGAAAGAATACATTTCAATATTACTCAAAACTACTGACTGCAAACCTAATGGAAACAACATAACATAACTTCCCACATGATTCTGAGATGTTTGACATCAGTTATATCACACGGGTAGACAAGATAAAAAAGTTGATTTCTCAGTGCATGCAGAGCATTGGCATTGACAGAATACATTTCAATATTACTCAAAACTACTGACTGCAAACCTAATGCAAACAACATAACATAACTACCCACATGATTCTGAGATGTTTGACACCAGCTATATCACTCAGGCATTCAAACTAAAAAAGTTGATTTCTCAGTGCATGCAGGGCATTGAAATTGAAAGAGGAATACATTTCAATTTTACTCAAAACTACTGACTGCAAACCTAATGGAAACTTCTTAGCATAACTCCCCACATGATTCTGAGAAGTTTGACACCAGTTATATGACTCAGGCATTCAAGATAAAAAAGTTGTTTTCTCATAACATGCAGGGCTTTGGCTTTGAAAGGTGTATACATTTCAATTTGACTCATAGGTACTGACTGCAAACATGTTGTAAACATCATAGCATAACTCCCCACATGATTCTGAGATGTTTGATACCAGTTATATCACACAGGCATTCAAGATAAAAAAGTTGATTTCTCAGTGCATGCAGTGCATTGGCATTGAGAGAATACATTTCAATATTACTCAAATGTACTGACTGCAAACCTAATGGAAACAACATAACATAACTACCCACATGATTCTGAGATGTTTGACACCAGTTATATCACTCAGGCATTCAAACTAAAAAAGTTGTCTTCTCAGTGCATGCAGGGCATTGAAATTGAAAGAAGAATACATTTAAATTTTACTCAAAACTACTGACTGCAAACCTAATGGAAACTTCGTAGCATAACCCCCCACATGATTCTGAGATGTTTGACACCACTTATATGACTCAGGCATTCAAGATAAAAAATGTTGGTTTCTGATATCATGCAGGGCGCTGGCATTGAAACAAGTATACATTTTAATTTTACTCATAGGTACTGACTGCAAACATGATGGAAACATCATAGCATAACTCCCCACATGGTTCTGAGATGTTTGACACCAGTTCTATGACTCATGCACTCAAGATAAAAAAGTTGATTTCTCAGAGCATGAAGAGCATTGGCATTGAGAGAATACATTTCAATATTACTCAAAACTACTGACTGCAGACCTAATGGAAACAACATAACATAACTCCCCACATGTTTCTGAGATGTTTGACACCAGTTACATCACTCAGGCATTCAAGATACAAAAGTTGTTTTCTCTTAACATGCAGAGCGTTGGCATTCAAAGAAGTATACATTTCAATTTTACTCATAGTTACTGACTGCAAACATGATTGAAACATCATAGCATAACTCCCCACATGATTCTGAGATGTTTGACACCAGTTATATCACACAGTATTCAAGATAAAACAGTTGATTTCTCAGTGCATGCAGAGCATTGGCATTGAGAGGATACATTTCAATATTATTCAAAACTACTGACTGCAAACCTAATGGAAACAACATAACATAACTCCCCACATGATTCTGAGATGTTTGACATCAGTTATATCACACAGGTATACAAGATAAAAAAGTTGATTTCTCAGTGCAGGCTGTTCCTTGGCTTTGAAGGAAGGATATATTTCAATTTTACTCATAGGTACGGACTTCAAACGTGATGGAAACATCATAGCATAACTCCCCACATGATTCTGAGATGTTTGACACCAGTTACATCACTCAGGCGTTCAAGATACAAAAGTAGTTTTTTCTTAACATGCAGTGCGTTGGCATTGAAAGAAGTACACATTTCAATTTTACTCATTGGTACTTACTGCAAACATGCTGGAAACATCATAACATAACTCCCCACATGATTCTGAGATGTTTGATACCAGTTATATCACACAGGCATTCAAGATAAAAAAGTTGATTTCTCAGTGCATGCACTGCATTGGCATTGAAAGAATACATTTCAATATTACTCAAAACTACTGACTGCAAACCTAATGGAAACAACATAACATAACTTCCCACATGATTCTGAGATGTTTGACATCAGTTATATCACACGGGTAGACAAGATAAAAAAGTTGATTTCTCAGTGCATGCAGAGCATTGGCATTGACAGAATACATTTCAATATTACTCAAAACTACTGACTGCAAACCTAATGCAAACAACATAACATAACTACCCACATGATTCTGAGATGTTTGACACCAGCTATATCACTCAGGCATTCAAACTAAAAAAGTTGATTTCTCAGTGCATGCAGGGCATTGAAATTGAAAGAGGAATACATTTCAATTTTACTCAAAACTACTGACTGCAAACCTAATGGAAACTTCTTAGCATAACTCCCCACATGATTCTGAGAAGTTTGACACCAGTTATATGACTCAGGCATTCAAGATAAAAAAGTTGTTTTCTCATAACATGCAGGGCTTTGGCTTTGAAAGGTGTATACATTTCAATTTGACTCATAGGTACTGACTGCAAACATGTTGTAAACATCATAGCATAACTCCCCACATGATTCTGAGATGTTTGATACCAGTTATATCACACAGGCATTCAAGATAAAAAAGTTGATTTCTCAGTGCATGCAGTGCATTGGCATTGAGAGAATACATTTCAATATTACTCAAATGTACTGACTGCAAACCTAATGGAAACAACATAACATAACTACCCACATGATTCTGAGATGTTTGACACCAGTTATATCACTCAGGCATTCAAACTAAAAAAGTTGTCTTCTCAGTGCATGCAGGGCATTGAAATTGAAAGAAGAATACATTTAAATTTTACTCAAAACTACTGACTGCAAACCTAATGGAAACTTCGTAGCATAACCCCCCACATGATTCTGAGATGTTTGACACCACTTATATGACTCAGGCATTCAAGATAAAAAAGTTGACTTCTTATAACATGCAGTGCGTTGGCATTGAATCCAGTATACATTTCAATTTTACTCATAGGTACTGACTGCAAACATGATGGAAACATCATAACGTAACTCCCCACATGATTCTGAGATGTTTGATACCAGTTATATCACACAGGCATTCAAGATAAAAATTTGATTTCTCAGTGCATGCAGTGCATTGGCATTGAAAGAATACATTTCAATATTACTCAAAACTACTGACTGCAAACCTAATGGAAACAACATAACATAACTCCCCACATTATTCTGAGATGTTTGACATCAGTTACATCACTCAGGCGTTCAAGATACAAAAGTAGTTTTCTCTTAACATGCATTGCGTTGGCATTGAAAGAAGTACACATTTCAATTTTACTCATTGGTACTGACTGCAAACATGATGGAAACATTATAACATAACTCCCCACATGATTCTGAGATGTTTGATACCAGTTATATCACACAGGCATTCAAGATAAAAAAGTTGATTTCTCAGTGCATGCACTGCATTGGCATTGAAAGAATACATTTCAATATTACTCAAAACTACTGACTGCAAACCTAATGGAAACAACATAACATAACTTCCCACATGATTCTGAGATGTTTGACATCAGTTATATCACACGGGTAGACAAGATAAAAAAGTTGATTTCTCAGTGCATGCAGAGCATTGGCATTGACAGAATACATTTCAATATTACTCAAAACTACTGACTGCAAACCTAATGCAAACAACATAACATAACTACCCACATGATTCTGAGATGTTTGACACCAGCTATATCACAAAGGTATTCAAGATAAAAAAGTGGATTTCTCAGTGCATGCAGTGCATTGGCATTGCAAGAATACATTTCAATATTACTCAAAACTACTGACTGCAATCACACTGGAAACAGCATAACATAACTATGCAAACCATATGGAAACAAAATAACATAACTCCCCACATGATTCTAAGATGTTTGACACCAGTTATATGACTCAGGCATTCAAGATAAAAAAGTTGATTTCTTATAACATGCAGTGCGTTGGCATTTAATCCAGTATACATTTCAATTTTACTCATAGGTACTGACTGCAAACATGATGGAAACATCATAACATAACTCCCCACATGATTCTGAGATGTTTGACACCAGTTATATCACACAGGTATTCAAGATAAAAAAGTTGATTTCTCAGTGCATGCAGAGCATTGGCATTGAAAGAATACATTTTAATATTACTCAAAACTACTGATTGCAAACCTAATGGAAACTTCTTAGCATAACTCCCCTCATGATTCTGAGAAGTTTGACACCAGTTATATGACTCAGGCATTCAAGATAAAAAAGTTGTTTTCTGTTAACATGCAGGGCATTGGAATTGAAAGAAGAATACATTTCAATTTTACTCAAAACTACTGACTGCAAACCTAATGCAAACAACATAACATAACTACCCACATGATTCTGAGATGTTTGACACCAGCTATATCACTCAAGCATTCAAACTAAAAAAGTTGGTTTCTCAGTGCATGCAGGGCATTGGAATTGAACGAAGAATACATTTCAATTTTTCTCAAAACTACTGACTGCAAACATAAAGGAAACATCTGAGCATAACTCTCCACATGATTCTGAGATGTTTGACACCAGTTATGTGACTCAGGCATTGAAGATAAAAAAGTTGATTTCTCAGTGCATTGGCATTGAAAGAATACATTTCAATATTACTCAAAACTACTGACTGCAAACCTAATGGAAAGAAAATAACATAACTCCCCACATGATTCTGAGATGTTTGACATCAGTTATATCACACAGGTATACAAGATAAAAAAGTTGATTTCTCAGTGCAGGCTGTTCCTTGGCTTTGAAGGAAGGATATATTTCAATTTTACTCATAGGTACGGACTTCAAACGTGATGGAAACATCATAGCATAACTCCCCACATGATTCTGAGATGTTTGACACCAGTTACATCACTCAGGCGTTCAAGATACAAAAGTAGTTTTTTCTTAACATGCAGTGCGTTGGCATTGAAAGAAGTACACATTTCAATTTTACTCATTGGTACTTACTGCAAACATGCTGGAAACATCATAACATAACTCCCCACATGATTCTGAGATGTTTGATACCAGTTATATCACACAGGCATTCAAGATAAAAAAGTTGATTTCTCAGTGCATGCACTGCATTGGCATTGAAAGAATACATTTCAATATTACTCAAAACTACTGACTGCAAACCTAATGGAAACAACATAACATAACTTCCCACATGATTCTGAGATGTTTGACATCAGTTATATCACACGGGTAGACAAGATAAAAAAGTTGATTTCTCAGTGCATGCAGAGCATTGGCATTGACAGAATACATTTCAATATTACTCAAAACTACTGACTGCAAACCTAATGCAAACAACATAACATAACTACCCACATGATTCTGAGATGTTTGACACCAGCTATATCACTCAGGCATTCAAACTAAAAAAGTTGATTTCTCAGTGCATGCAGGGCATTGAAATTGAAAGAGGAATACATTTCAATTTTACTCAAAACTACTGACTGCAAACCTAATGGAAACTTCTTAGCATAACTCCCCACATGATTCTGAGAAGTTTGACACCAGTTATATGACTCAGGCATTCAAGATAAAAAAGTTGTTTTCTCATAACATGCAGGGCTTTGGCTTTGAAAGGTGTATACATTTCAATTTGACTCATAGGTACTGACTGCAAACATGTTGTAAACATCATAGCATAACTCCCCACATGATTCTGAGATGTTTGATACCAGTTATATCACACAGGCATTCAAGATAAAAAAGTTGATTTCTCAGTGCATGCAGTGCATTGGCATTGAGAGAATACATTTCAATATTACTCAAATGTACTGACTGCAAACCTAATGGAAACAACATAACATAACTACCCACATGATTCTGAGATGTTTGACACCAGTTATATCACTCAGGCATTCAAACTAAAAAAGTTGTCTTCTCAGTGCATGCAGGGCATTGAAATTGAAAGAAGAATACATTTAAATTTTACTCAAAACTACTGACTGCAAACCTAATGGAAACTTCGTAGCATAACCCCCCACATGATTCTGAGATGTTTGACACCACTTATATGACTCAGGCATTCAAGATAAAAAATGTTGGTTTCTGATATCATGCAGGGCGCTGGCATTGAAACAAGTATACATTTTAATTTTACTCATAGGTACTGACTGCAAACATGATGGAAACATCATAGCATAACTCCCCACATGGTTCTGAGATGTTTGACACCAGTTCTATGACTCATGCACTCAAGATAAAAAAGTTGATTTCTCAGAGCATGAAGAGCATTGGCATTGAGAGAATACATTTCAATATTACTCAAAACTACTGACTGCAGACCTAATGGAAACAACATAACATAACTCCCCACATGTTTCTGAGATGTTTGACACCAGTTACATCACTCAGGCATTCAAGATACAAAAGTTGTTTTCTCTTAACATGCAGAGCGTTGGCATTCAAAGAAGTATACATTTCAATTTTACTCATAGTTACTGACTGCAAACATGATTGAAACATCATAGCATAACTCCCCACATGATTCTGAGATGTTTGACACCAGTTATATCACACAGTATTCAAGATAAAACAGTTGATTTCTCAGTGCATGCAGAGCATTGGCATTGAGAGGATACATTTCAATATTATTCAAAACTACTGACTGCAAACCTAATGGAAACAACATAACATAACTCCCCACATGATTCTGAGATGTTTGACATCAGTTATATCACACAGGTATACAAGATAAAAAAGTTGATTTCTCAGTGCAGGCTGTTCCTTGGCTTTGAAGGAAGGATATATTTCAATTTTACTCATAGGTACGGACTTCAAACGTGATGGAAACATCATAGCATAACTCCCCACATGATTCTGAGATGTTTGACACCAGTTACATCACTCAGGCGTTCAAGATACAAAAGTAGTTTTTTCTTAACATGCAGTGCGTTGGCATTGAAAGAAGTACACATTTCAATTTTACTCATTGGTACTTACTGCAAACATGCTGGAAACATCATAACATAACTCCCCACATGATTCTGAGATGTTTGATACCAGTTATATCACACAGGCATTCAAGATAAAAAAGTTGATTTCTCAGTGCATGCACTGCATTGGCATTGAAAGAATACATTTCAATATTACTCAAAACTACTGACTGCAAACCTAATGGAAACAACATAACATAACTTCCCACATGATTCTGAGATGTTTGACATCAGTTATATCACACGGGTAGACAAGATAAAAAAGTTGATTTCTCAGTGCATGCAGAGCATTGGCATTGACAGAATACATTTCAATATTACTCAAAACTACTGACTGCAAACCTAATGCAAACAACATAACATAACTACCCACATGATTCTGAGATGTTTGACACCAGCTATATCACTCAGGCATTCAAACTAAAAAAGTTGATTTCTCAGTGCATGCAGGGCATTGAAATTGAAAGAGGAATACATTTCAATTTTACTCAAAACTACTGACTGCAAACCTAATGGAAACTTCTTAGCATAACTCCCCACATGATTCTGAGAAGTTTGACACCAGTTATATGACTCAGGCATTCAAGATAAAAAAGTTGTTTTCTCATAACATGCAGGGCTTTGGCTTTGAAAGGTGTATACATTTCAATTTGACTCATAGGTACTGACTGCAAACATGTTGTAAACATCATAGCATAACTCCCCACATGATTCTGAGATGTTTGATACCAGTTATATCACACAGGCATTCAAGATAAAAAAGTTGATTTCTCAGTGCATGCAGTGCATTGGCATTGAGAGAATACATTTCAATATTACTCAAATGTACTGACTGCAAACCTAATGGAAACAACATAACATAACTACCCACATGATTCTGAGATGTTTGACACCAGTTATATCACTCAGGCATTCAAACTAAAAAAGTTGTCTTCTCAGTGCATGCAGGGCATTGAAATTGAAAGAAGAATACATTTAAATTTTACTCAAAACTACTGACTGCAAACCTAATGGAAACTTCGTAGCATAACCCCCCACATGATTCTGAGATGTTTGACACCACTTATATGACTCAGGCATTCAAGATAAAAAATGTTGGTTTCTGATATCATGCAGGGCGCTGGCATTGAAACAAGTATACATTTTAATTTTACTCATAGGTACTGACTGCAAACATGATGGAAACATCATAGCATAACTCCCCACATGGTTCTGAGATGTTTGACACCAGTTCTATGACTCATGCACTCAAGATAAAAAAGTTGATTTCTCAGAGCATGAAGAGCATTGGCATTGAGAGAATACATTTCAATATTACTCAAAACTACTGACTGCAGACCTAATGGAAACAACATAACATAACTCCCCACATGTTTCTGAGATGTTTGACACCAGTTACATCACTCAGGCATTCAAGATACAAAAGTTGTTTTCTCTTAACATGCAGAGCGTTGGCATTCAAAGAAGTATACATTTCAATTTTACTCATAGTTACTGACTGCAAACATGATTGAAACATCATAGCATAACTCCCCACATGATTCTGAGATGTTTGACACCAGTTATATCACACAGTATTCAAGATAAAACAGTTGATTTCTCAGTGCATGCAGAGCATTGGCATTGAGAGGATACATTTCAATATTATTCAAAACTACTGACTGCAAACCTAATGGAAACAACATAACATAACTCCCCACATGATTCTGAGATGTTTGACACCAGTTATATGACTCAGGCATTCAACATCAAAAAGTTGATTTCTTATATCATGCAGTGCGTTGGCATTGAAACAAGTATACATTTCAATTTTTCTCATAGCTACTGACTGCAAACCTGATGGAAACTACTGAATATAACTCACCACATCATCCTGAGATGTTTAACAGCAGTTATATCACACAGGTATTCAAGATAAAAAAGTTGATTTCTCAGTGCATGCAGTGCATTGGCATTGAAAGAATACATTTCAATATTACTCAAAACTACTGACTGCAATCCTAATGGAAACAACATAACATAGCTACCCACATTATTCTGAGATGTTTGATATCAGTTACATCACACAGGCGTTCAAGATAAAAAAGTTGTTTTCTCTTAACATGCTTTGAAAGAAGTATAAATTTCAATTTGACTCATAGGTACAGACTGCAAACATAATGGAAACATCATAGCATAACTCCCCACATGATTCTGAGATGTTTGACAACAGTTATATCACACAGGCATTCAAGATAAAAAAGTTGATTTCTCTTAACATGCAGTGCTTTGGCATTGAAAGGATACATTTGAATATTACTCAAAACTACTGACTGCAAACCTAATGGAAACAACATAACATAACTCCCCACATGATTCTGATATGTTTGACACCAGTTATATCACACAGGTATACAAGATAAAAACGTTGATTTCTCAGGGCAGGCTGTGATTTGACTTTGAAGGAAGAATATATTTCAATTTTACTCATAGTTACTGACTGCAAACATGATTGAAACATCATAGCATAACTCCCCACATGATTCTGAGATGTTTGACACCAGTTTTATGACTCAGGCATTCAAGATAAAAAAGTTGACTTCTTATAACATGCAGTGCGTTGGCATTGAATCCAGTATACATTTCAATTTTACTCATAGGTACTGACTGCAAACATGATGGAAACATCATAACGTAACTCCCCACATGATTCTGAGATGTTTGATACCAGTTATATCACACAGGCATTCAAGATAAAAAAGTTGATTTCTCAGTGCATGCAGTGCATTGGCATTGAAAGAATACATTTCAATATTACTCAAAACTACTGACTGCAAACCTAATGGAAACAACATAACATAACTCCCCACATTATTCTGAGATGTTTGACATCAGTTACATCACTCAGGCGTTCAAGATACAAAAGTAGTTTTCTCTTAACATGCAGTGCGTTGGCATTGAAAGAAGTACACATTTCAATTTTACTCATTGGTACTGACTGCAAACATGATGGAAACATTATAACATAACTCCCCACATGATTCTGAGATGTTTGATACCAGTTATATCACACAGGCATTCAAGATAAAAAAGTTCATTTCTCAGAGCATGCATTGCATTGGCATTGAAAGAATACATTTCAATATTACTCAAGACTACTGACTGCAAACCTAATGGATACAACATAACATAACTCCCCAAATGATTCTGAGATGTTTGACATCAGTTATATCACACAGGTATACAAGATAAAAAAGTTGATTTCTCAGTGCAGGCTGTTCCTTGGCTTTGAAGGAAGGATATATTTCAATTTTACTCATAGGTACTGACTTCAAACATGATGGAAACATCATAACATAACTCCCCACATGATTCTGAGATGTTTGACACCAGTTACATCACTCAGGCGTTGAAGATATAAAAGTTGTTTTCTCTTAACATGCAGGGCGTTGGCATTGAAAGAAGTATACATTTCAATTTTACTCATAGTTACTGACTGCAAACATGATTGAAACATCATAGCATAACTCCCCACATGATTCTGAGATGTTTGACACCAGTTATATCACAAAGGTATTCAAGATAAACAAGTTGATTTATCAGTGCATGCAGTGCATTGGCATTGAAAGAATACATTTAAATATTACTCAAAAATACTGACTGCAAACATGATGGCACCATCATAACATAACTCCCCACATGATTCTGAGATGTTTGACACCAGTTATGTCACACAGGTATACAAGATAAAAACGTTGATTTCTCAGGGCAGGCTGTGATTTGGCTTTGAAGGAAGAATATATTTCAATTTTTCTCAAAACTACTGACTGCAAACATAAAGGAAACATCTGAGCATAACTCTCCACATGATTCTGAGATGTTTGACACCAGTTTTATGACTCAGGCATTCAAGATAAAAAAGTTGATTTCTCAGTGCACTCAGTACATTGGCATTGAAAGAATACATTTCAATATTACTCAAAACTACTGAATGCAGACCTAATAGAAACAACTTCGTAGCATAACCCCCCACATGATTCTGAGATGTTTGACACCAGTTATATCACACAGGTATTCAAGATAAAAAAGTTGATTTCTCAGTGCATGCAGAGCATTGGCACTGAGAGAATACATTTCAATATTACTCAAAACTACTGACTGCAGACCTAATGGAAACAAGATAACATAACTCCCCAAATGATTCTGAGATGTTTGACACCAGTTACATCACTCAGGCGTTCAAGATATCAAAGTTGTTTTCTCTTAACATGTTGGCATTCAAAGAAGTATACACTTCAATTTTACTCATAGTTACTGACTGCAAAGATGATTGAAACATCATAGCATAACTCCCCACATGATTCTGAGATGCTTGACACCAGTTATATCACAAAGGTATTCAGGATAAAAAAGTTGATTTAGCAGTGCATGCAGTGCATTGTTATTGAAAGAATACATTTCAATATTACTCAAAACTACTGACTGCAATCACAATGGAAACAGCATAACATAACTAAGCAAACCTTATGGAAACAAAATAACATAAGTCTCCACATGATTCTGAGATGTTTGACACCAGTTATATGACTCAGGCATTGAAGATAAAAAAGTTGATTTCTCAGTGCACTCAGTGCATTGGCATTGAAAGAATACATTTCAATATTACTCAAAACTACTGACTGCAAACCTAATGGAAACAACATAACATAACTGCCCACATGATTCTGAGATGTTTGACATCAGTTATATCACTCAGGCATTCAAACTAAAAAAGTTGTCTTCTCAGTGCATGCAGGGCATTGGAATTGAAAGAAGAATACATTTCAATTTTACTGAAAACTACTGACTGCAAACCTAATGGAAACTTCATAGCATAACACCCCACATGATTCTGAGTTGTTTGACACCAGTTATATGACTCAGGCATTCAAACTAAAAAAGTTGATTTCTCAGTGCATGCAGGGCTTTGAAATTGAAAGAAGAATACATTTCAATTTTACTCAAAACTACTGACTGCGAACCTGATGGAAACTTCGTAGCATAACCCCCCACATGATTCTGAGATGTTTGACGCCAGCTATGTCACTCAGGCATTCAAGATAAAAAAGTTAATTTCTTATATCTTGCAGTGCGTTGGCATTGAAACAAGTATACATTTGAATTTTACTCATATCTACTGACTGCAATCCTAATGGAAACAGCATAACATAGCTACCCACATTATTCTGAGATGTTTGACACCAGTTACATCACAGAGGCGTTCAAGATAAAAAAAGTTGTTTTCTCTTAACATGCAGGGCGTTGGCATTGAAAGAAGTATAAATTTCAATTTGACTCATAGGTACTGACTGCAAACATAATGGAAACATCATAGCATAACTCCCCACATGATTCTGAGATGTTTGACACCAGTCATATCACACAGGTATACAAGATAAAAAAGTTGATTTCTCAGTGCATGCAGTGCATTGGCATTGAAAGAATACATTTCAAAATTACACAAAACTACTGACTGCAATCCTAATGGAAACAGCATAACATAGCTACCCACATTATTCTGAGATGTTTGACACCAGTTACATCACACAGGCGTTCACGATAAAAAAGATGTTTTCTCTTAACATGCAGGGCGTTGGCTTTGAAAGAAGTATAAATTTCAATTTGACTCATAGGTACTGACTGCAAACATAATGGAAACATCATAGCATAACTCCCCACATAATTCTGAGATCTTTGACACCAGTCATATCACACAGGTATATAAGATAAAAAAGTTGATTTCTCAGGGCAGGCTGTGCTTTGGCTTTCAAGGAAGAATATATTTCAATTTTTCTCTAAACTACTGACTGCAAACATAAAGGAAACATCTGAGCATGACTCTCCACATGATTCTGAGATGTTTGACACCAGTTATATGACTCAGGCATTGAAGATAAAAAAGTTGATTTCTCAGTGCACTCAGTGCATTGGCATTGAAAGAATACATTTCAATATTACTCAAAACTACTGACTGCAGACCTAATGGAAACAACATAACATATCTCCCCACATGATTCTGAGATGTTTGACACCAGTTACATCACTCATGCGTTCAAGATATAAAAGTTGTTTTCTCTTAACATGCAGGGCGTTGGCATTGAAAGAAGTATACATTTCAATTTTACTCATAGTTACTGACTGCAAACATGATTGAAACATCATAGCATAACTCCCCACATGATTCTGAGATGTTTGACACCAGTTATATCACAAAGGTATTCAAGATAAAAAAGTGGATTTCTCAGTGCATGCAGTGCATTGGCATTGCAAGAATACATTTCAATATTACTCAAAACTACTGACTGCAATCACACTGGAAACAGCATAACATAACTATGCAAACCATATGGAAACAAAATAACATAATTCCCCACATGATTCTAAGATGTTTGACACCAGTTATATGACTCAGGCATTCAAGATAAAAAAGTTGATTTCTTATAACATGCAGTGCGTTGGCATTTAATCCAGTATGCATTTCAATTTTACTCATAGGTACTGACTGCAAACATGATGGAAACATCATAACATAACTCCCCACATGATTCTGAGATGTTTGACACCAGTTATATCACTCAGGCATTCAAACTAAAAAAGTTGTCTTCTCAGTGCATGCAGGGCATTGAAATTGAAAGAAGAATACATTTAAATTTTACTCAAAACTACTGACTGCAAACCTAATGGAAACTTCGTAGCATAACCCCCCACATGATTCTGAGATGTTTGACGCCAGCTATGTCACTCAGGCATTCAAGATAAAAAAGTTGATTTCTCAGTGCATGCAGAGCATTGGCATTGAAAGAATACATTTTAATATTACTCAAAACTACTGATTGCAAACCTAATGGAAACTTCTTAGCATAACTCCCCTCATGATTCTGAGAAGTTTGACACCAGTTATATGACTCAGGCATTCAAGATAAAAAAGTTGTTTTCTGTTAACATGCAGGGCATTGGAATTGAAAGAAGAATACATTTCAATTTTACTCAAAACTACTGACTGCAAACCTAATGCAAACAACATAACATAACTACCCACATGATTCTGAGATGTTTGACACCAGCTATATCACTCAAGCATTCAAACTAAAAAAGTTGGTTTCTCAGTGCATGCAGGGCATTGGAATTGAACGAAGAATACATTTCAATTTTTCTCAAAACTACTGACTGCAAACATAAAGGAAACATCTGAGCATAACTCTCCACATGATTCTGAGATGTTTGACACCAGTTATGTGACTCAGGCATTGAAGATAAAAAAGTTGATTTCTCAGTGCATTGGCATTGAAAGAATACATTTCAATATTACTCAAAACTACTGACTGCAAACCTAATGGAAAGAAAATAACATAACTCCCCACATGATTCTGAGATGTTTGACATCAGTTATATCACACAGGTATACAAGATAAAAAAGTTGATTTCTCAGTGCAGGCTGTTCCTTGGCTTTGAAGGAAGGATATATTTCAATTTTACTCATAGGTACGGACTTCAAACGTGATGGAAACATCATAGCATAACTCCCCACATGATTCTGAGATGTTTGACACCAGTTACATCACTCAGGCGTTCAAGATACAAAAGTAGTTTTTTCTTAACATGCAGTGCGTTGGCATTGAAAGAAGTACACATTTCAATTTTACTCATTGGTACTTACTGCAAACATGCTGGAAACATCATAACATAACTCCCCACATGATTCTGAGATGTTTGATACCAGTTATATCACACAGGCATTCAAGATAAAAAAGTTGATTTCTCAGTGCATGCACTGCATTGGCATTGAAAGAATACATTTCAATATTACTCAAAACTACTGACTGCAAACCTAATGGAAACAACATAACATAACTTCCCACATGATTCTGAGATGTTTGACATCAGTTATATCACACGGGTAGACAAGATAAAAAAGTTGATTTCTCAGTGCATGCAGAGCATTGGCATTGACAGAATACATTTCAATATTACTCAAAACTACTGACTGCAAACCTAATGCAAACAACATAACATAATTACCCACATGATTCTGAGATGTTTGACACCAGCTATATCACTCAGGCATTCAAACTAAAAAAGTTGATTTCTCAGTGCATGCAGGGCATTGAAATTGAAAGAGGAATACATTTCAATTTTACTCAAAACTACTGACTGCAAACCTAATGGAAACTTCTTAGCATAACTCCCCACATGATTCTGAGAAGTTTGACACCAGTTATATGACTCAGGCATTCAAGATAAAAAAGTTGTTTTCTCATAACATGCAGGGCTTTGGCTTTGAAAGGTGTATACATTTCAATTTGACTCATAGGTACTGACTGCAAACATGTTGTAAACATCATAGCATAACTCCCCACATGATTCTGAGATGTTTGATACCAGTTATATCACACAGGCATTCAAGATAAAAAAGTTGATTTCTCAGTGCATGCAGTGCATTGGCATTGAGAGAATACATTTCAATATTACTCAAATGTACTGACTGCAAACCTAATGGAAACAACATAACATAACTACCCACATGATTCTGAGATGTTTGACACCAGTTATATCACTCAGGCATTCAAACTAAAAAAGTTGTCTTCTCAGTGCATGCAGGGCATTGAAATTGAAAGAAGAATACATTTAAATTTTACTCAAAACTACTGACTGCAAACCTAATGGAAACTTCGTAGCATAACCCCCCACATGATTCTGAGATGTTTGACACCACTTATATGACTCAGGCATTCAAGATAAAAAATGTTGGTTTCTGATATCATGCAGGGCGCTGGCATTGAAACAAGTATACATTTTAATTTTACTCATAGGTACTGACTGCAAACATGATGGAAACATCATAGCATAACTCCCCACATGGTTCTGAGATGTTTGACACCAGTTCTATGACTCATGCACTCAAGATAAAAAAGTTGATTTCTCAGAGCATGAAGAGCATTGGCATTGAGAGAATACATTTCAATATTACACAAAACTACTGACTGCAATCACAATGGAAACAGCATAACATAACTAAGCAAACCTGATGGAAACAAAATAACATAACTCCCCACATGATTCTGAGATGTTTGACACCAGTTATATGACTCAGGCATTCAAACTAAAAAAGTTGATTTCTCAGTGCATGCAGGGCATTGAAATTGAAAGAGGAATACATTTCAATTTTACTCAAAACTACTGACTGCAAACCTAATGGAAACTTGTTAGCATAACTCCCCACATGATTCTGAGAAGTTTGACACCAGTTATATGACTCAGGCATTCAAGATAAAAAAGTTGTTTTCTCATAACATGCAGGGCTTTGGCTTTGAAAGGTGTATACATTTCAATTTGACTCATAGGTACTGACTGCAAACATGTTGTAAACATCATAGCATAACTCCCCACATGATTCTGAGATGTTTGACACCAGTTTTATGACTCAGGCATTCAAGATAAAAAGTTGACTTCTTATAACATGCAGTGCGTTGGCATTGAATTCAGTATACATTTCAATTTTACTCATAGGTACTGAGTGCAAACATGATGGAAACATCATAACATAATTCCCCACATGATTCTGAGATGTTTGACACCAGTTATATCACCAGTTATATTACTCAAAACTACTGACTGCAATCACAATGGAAACAGCATAACATAACTAAGCAAACCTTATGGAAACAAAATAAAAAGATAAAAAAGTTGATTTCTCAGAGCATGAAGAGCATTGGCATTGAGAGGATAAATTTCAATATTACTCAAAACTACTGACTGCAAACCTAATGCAAACAACATAACATAACTACCCACATGATTCTGAGATGTTTGACACCAGCTATATCACTCAGGCATTGAAACTAAAAAAGTTGGTTTCTCAGTGCATGCAGGGCATTGGAATTGAAAGAAGAATACATTTCAATTTTTCTCAAAACTACTGACTGCAAACATAAAGGAAACATCTGCGCATAACTCTCCACATGTTTCTGAGATGTTTGACACCAGTTATATGACTCAGGCATTGAAGATAAAAAAGTTGATTTCTCAGTGCACTCAGTGCATTGGCATTGAAAGAATGCCTTTCAATATTACTCAAAACTACTGACTGCAAACCTAATGGAAAGAACATAACATAACTCCCCACATGATTCTGAGATGTTTGACATCAGTTATATCACACAGGTATATAAGATAAAAAAGTTGATTTCTCAGTGCAGGCTGTTCCTTGGCTTTGAAGGAAGGATATATTTCAATTTTACTCATAGGTACTGACTTCAAACATGATGGAAACATCATAATATAACTCCCCACATGATTCTGAGATGTTTAACACCAGTTACATCACTCAGGCGTTCAAGATACAAAAGTAGTTTTCTCTTAAC